>NC_141025.1:15422500-15722500 GCF_052040795.2 Danio rerio
GGAATGTGTCTGGTTGTTAGTTAATGACTACAGATGATCTACCAGCTATACTGTGTGACAAATACAGGCTTAACTCTACCTTACATTGGTATGAACAGCTTTGTGGATTTTGGTGGATTTGTGGTCCAAGAGAGTGTAGCACCTTGAAAGAGCTTATAACAACAACTACAGTATATAAATGTCCAAGCACTCTTATATTTTTCTTAGCTATATATTAAAAAAACAAATTACACATGCATTGCCTACTGTAGGGACGAGCTACATAAATTTAATAAGTTTCAAATTACATAAGTTTAGGCATTGTAATTTACGAGTGTTTTCTTTTTATTTACAGGTGTAAATTGCATTATGGGATGTTAATCTTATAACGCAGGCTTATTATTGATGATATACCCCTGTATACAATTCTGGAGAGCACAAAATACATCCCAGGAGCTATTTTTTTTTTTTTTTGTTTTCTCAAATGCAAAGATTGACTCAATCACTTTCTTCCCTAAACCCAACAGTGTTTTCAAAAACAATCCAGAGGAAAAAAAAGCCCTCACGGCCACCAGATTTTTTTTTACCACATTTTCAGATCTTACCATATTTTCACCCTGTTATATACTTTTTATGTTAGTTTTTGCCTTTTATTTTTGTTCTACCTGCTATCTGGAACTGTTCGTCACCAGACTCGGACCCAGTTGTTTTTTTGTTCAACTCCTCTCTGCATATCAAGTCCACCAACGTACATGGTGAGCCACTGGTAACAGCAGTAAATGTTTACGGGGTACGTTTTTTACAATAAGCCTGTGTTGTGATCTCTGCTCTGTCAACTTTTGATGTTGAAAATTCAACTCAACAGCAACCCAAACAATATATCACTTTAAACTATTAGAAATGTTCATAAAAGTCACTCTTATAAACTGTTAAAGGTTAAAAGTTGTTGGAAGAAAGATCAAGCTCTCATAATGCAATTAAAATCATAAATAAATGGGAAAAACTAAAACATGAACCACAAAATACGTAAAACGGCTAATTTACAGATATTTTTTTAGTGTAGAAGCCAATAAATAAACTCCAAATCAAAACCATCAGGGAAAGTTTGAGAAACCACATTGATATTTTTACAACCTATGCTAAAAATCTGTCAAGATACTAAAATCTGAGATAAAGTTTATAAGATCTCAAACAATAAATCAACATTCACAGCCATTAAAATGTAGCATATTAACAAAACATATAGCACAACCTAAAATATAAGGAATAATTAATGACAAGAGTTGAATTCTAAGAAAATAATACACACATGAGGTGGTGATACACCTATATGATATACTATACTATGGTTACCACACCTTAAAACATTGTTCAGATGCTGTAATTCAAGCTGTTTGTCATGTTTTGCCCTCAATCTGTTCCTGTGTAGAGTACTAGTTTCTTACATTTCAAAACCTGTTTTATTTCGACTTTTTAATTGTTGTAAACTATTAAAGAACTAACATCAAGTGTAGTGAATTTTTAACTGTAATGCCGACAAGACCAGAAATCACCACTAACTGCACATCTTACAATATTCATCAGCTCATCAGAATCAAGCATTCAACAGCCTCATAGTATGACGTGAACTACATTTACAATTAAGGAGGTTTTCAGTGTCAGTGATTCACCAAGAAGAGGCGATAGACACAAGAAGCGCTAATTATAGAAAGGGACTGTATTGCACACTGAATACGAAATTTTCATCCGTAATTTTCGCACGTTAAAATAATAAAATCGACCTCACTTTGTGTCAATCGTACTGACACACTGCCTCTGAAACTTTCGCCCGTCATTGAAAAAAATAAAATTAAAAGGTGTTTTGACAGTTCAGAGCCACTGTACAAGCGAAAGGTTAAATACAGATTGTTGTCATTTGAGCCACAGAAAACTTGATGACAAACATAGTGCATAAAATAAAGACAATCGGGTGGAGAGTCAAGAAACCGTGACTGGTGCACCTCTGCCCTGCTGCTTTTTGGTGTGTGTGTGTGTGTGTGCGTGTGTCCATACATTTGACGTACTGCCCATAGACATTATAATCGCCTCATGGTCTGCTTCGATCCATTGCTCCAATACGTCATCCTGGCCGCCATTTATTATAATGTCTACAGGTACTGCCAGTCTCTGTTCAGGATATGTTTACGTACGTGAATGTGTGAAGTATCACAAGCAATGTATCAAAATTCCACTGATTTCCTAAAATAAACTTTGCATTATAGGATAATCATAGTAGCGCAGCTTTTTGATAATGAGCTGAACTTTCCTTCTAGTATTAAATGAACACAATATTTAGCCTATTCCTCTTTCTTTTTCTAATTTGGAGAAGAGAGAGGAGAACAAAGTATCACTGCTTAAGCTGACTCTGAAATGTTTTGCAGTTTTTCATAATGGATTAATTAATATGCATCAGACTAAGTGTGCTAGGTTTGTTTACGTGATAAATGTTTCGCATATTAATATAAAAAAACACATACAAAAATGTTTGACTTTAGTGTGTAAAGACATTTAGTGCTCAGAAAATTAAGTGCTGGAGTTAAAACAAGGGGAGTGTTTTTTTTTTTTTTTAAATGAGTGTTTCCACAGGTGGTTTGTCAAGCCCACTCACCTGCATGAGTCACACTTTATAGACATTTTTGGAGTGATTGTAGGAACATGTCTGGTGAAAATGTGCAAAAATGTAGCTTTTAGAGCTAGTCACATCACTCATCATGATCAGTTCTAAACAATAGCCACGAGACACAAGAAATACCTAACGCCCGATTCAACACCTGATGGAGGGCGTGTCTGACGCGATCATCATAGCAGCTTCAGCCAAGGAAATTAGTACACAATTGGCTACAGCCTGAGCTGGGGTATTTGCATAAAGCAAACTGATTGGCTGATGCATCTGTTGGCACTTGAAATGTTGAGATATGCCCAACTTCTGCAGAAGGCAACGCTGCTGAAGCGGTGCAGACGGATCTACAGTTCAATTTGGCAATGCTTGACGTCACCCATTCAGGAAGCGGTGACGCTGACGTTCCATGTGAATGAAGTGTAATGTCCTCCCCACAACCACCAGGTTGGCCCTGTCCAGCGGGGTAGGTTCCGCCCCTGCCTTTGTCCTTGGCAATCATAGCTGGATCTTCGCTGACGTCCAGTGTTCTCCAGCCTCTGCCTAGACTGCAGCTCTGCACAAGATGTTTGGCCAGAAAAGAAATGGTCGTGACAGCAACTGAGCCTGGTTTCTCTCAAGGTTTTTTAATTCTTCACTTTCGCCAATTGGTGAAGTTTTTTCCTCGCCACTGTCGCCACTGGCTTGCATGGTTCAGTACCTGTAGAGCTGAGCAGCAATGGATTTGCTCCTCAGTGTTTGGACTCTCAATATTGAATATTAAACAACATTGAACTGAACTAAACTGAACTTAAACAATGGAAACTGAACAGACACTGTTTCAATTTATTACAATCTTCTATGTGAAGCTGCTTTGACACAATCTACATTGTAAAAGTGCTATAGACATAAAGGTGATTTAAGTTGAATCTACAAACGTTTGACACAAACACGGACAGGGCCTCTGCTAAAGAAATCATATGATTTGTTAAATCATACTTTTGTCAAACAATGCTTATCAAATAATTCAATATCATATTTATCTTCCTGGTCTTTCTGGTAGAACTGGTGCAGGTGTCAGTAAAAGTTTAAGAAAACTGGAAGAGTGTGCCTTCTACAGGTGGTTTGTCAAGCCCACTCACCTGCATGAAGCACACTTTATAGATGTAGAATTTTTTATTTTTTTTATATGGAGTGATTGTAAGAACATGTCTGGTGCAAATGTGCAAAAATGTTGCTTTTAGCACTATTTCTACCAAGAAGACCTAATGTCACTTCACTCATTACAATCAATTTAAAACAATAGCCACAAGACACAAGAAATACCAATCGTAACTTCAGCGTCAATGCTTAACAGGGGGTGTGTCTGAAGATGGGGTTGACGCGATTGTCATAGCAGCGTCAGCCAATGAAATAAGTGCGCAATTGGCTACTGTCTGAGCTGGGGTTTTTGCATAAAGCGATCTGATTGGCTGACGCTTCAGTTGAGAAAATTCCCAACTTCTGCAGCGAGCAATGCTGCTGAAGAGGTGCTGACAAATCCACAATTCCGTTTGGCAACGCTTGACGTCATCTATTCAAAGTGATTGGGGCGCAATGTCACATCACCCATCACAATCAGTTCCAACCAATAGCCATGAGACACAAGGAATATATAAGTTGTCCATCCATTTGGTTGCAGATACTGTTGCAGACGTTTACAAACCATCCTTGCCACCACCCCTATGTAGGCCCTGTCCAGGGGGTAGTCTCCGCCCCTGCTTTCATCCTTAGCTGGATCTACAAACTTTTGACTCAAGCACGGGCGGGGCCTCCGCCAAAGAAATCCTGTTTTTGTTGAATCACACTTTATCAAACAATACTCATCAAATAAATTCAATATCATATTTATCTCCCTGGTCTTTCTGGTAGAACTCCTGCAAGCGTCAGTAAAAGTGTCGGAGAGATGAAAGAGTGTGTTTCCACAGGTGGTTTGTCAAGCCCACTCATTTAAACTTTATAGATGTACATTTTCTTTTATTTGGAGTGATTCTAAGAAAGTGTCTACAAATGTGCAAAACCGGTGCAAGTGTCAGTAAAGATGAATTATCTACAGGTGGTTTGTCAAGCCCACTCAGTCAAACTTTATAGATGTACATTTTTTTTTATATGGAGTGATTGTAAGAAAGTGTCTACAAATGTGCAAAACCTGTGCAAGTGTCAGTAAAGAAAAATTTTCTACAGGTGGTTTGTGAAGCCCACTAACCTGCGTGAGGGACACCTACAATTAATAATGTTTTGGGAACTAATTGGTTTATAAATAAAAAGGAAAGTTATTTGAGTAGCAACAACAGTTTTTCCTCTAGAAAAACACGCACAAGTCATTTATTATAGGTTAATTTAGATTTCACATTGGCTTTCAATCTCCAGAGCAATGAAAAAAAAAAAGGAACATCAGAGCAATGAAACTGTCCTCAGGGCCCAACGAATACAACCGCAGAAATGACAGAGAGCGTGAAAAAGGTGTTGGTACAGAGAAAATGACAGAAACAGTATGGAAGTAAGAAAGCAAAGTGGTAGCATTGGAGAAAAAAATGCAAGATTGAAAAAAAAATGAAAGAGAGAGAGTAGAAGAGACAGGATGACAATAAAATGGAGAGATGTGTGAAAGGTTGTTGAAAATAGGCCGGCGTTTGACAGACCTGGAGGGGTGGGGGGGGAGACTGCAGTCGAGAATTGAGCTCACAGCTTGTACCAAGTTTGACCTTTTCATGAAAGTGGCGAGCGCATGAAAAAATAGAAAGACTTTCTTTTTTTCTGTCCCCTTTAACAAACAGCCTCCGTCTCGAGCGTACAGGTCCACAAAGGCTACAGGAGACAGATTTATTGAATGAAAAAAGAAACACACTTTTACAGACAATGAGACGTACGAGTGCGCGTCGGTTGGAGAGGATAAATCACAGACAGTCTGTGTATATCGGGAGGAGTTAAGTACAGATAGAAGGATAGGACTGGCTTCAATCCACTTGCATAAACATGCACACATACACACGCAGTGGGCCTGTCCTTTTCAGCGGAGGCCGTCATTATAGTAATTGGAGGGTAGAGAGATGTGCTAGGCAGGCAGTCCCTTTCTCTCTCTGTAGCTTTGCCATCCTCAGCGCGTTCTGCATTCAGAGGATTCGTCTAAGTCAGCGGGAGTTTCCTTTTGGCCTGAGTTGAGCTCGCCTGTAATTTTCTGTTTGACCCGTCTCGTTCTGCCAGGCTGCCGGTCGAGCAGATCTACTGTGGGCTGTTATGAAGGGGGCGTGGCAAGGGCGGGGCCTTTGACTCCCCTTTGAACTCGCACAGCTGAATTTCAGCATGGAGGCAACAGTTCAGCCAATATAGTAAGGCTATGAAATATTTTAGACTTGTTGTGGAATCGTTTTTTTCTGTGTTGATTGTCTGGTTATGTTTTAATGTTTAAAGTCCACATGAACCGGAAGTTGTTGTTTTTTTTCTGTATTATTATCATGATAAAATATATCACTAGCTATGCTTATGGGGACTTCTCATACAGATATTTATGCTGAACCAACTCTATATTTAGTCCCCACAATAAGAAATACAAGGTACACGCACATGTTTACAGTTATTATTTAAAAAAGGAAGAAAAAAAGGAAATTTCTTTAAAAAACAAGTTTTAAAAGTTTTAATTGTCTTCATATAGTAAAATGGCAAGTCGCTTTAGTCTGTGTTGACAAAACTGCACTTCTCATTTACACACAGCTCCTTGATAACGAGCATGGAGGAGAAACGGGAATGAAAAGAAGTTTACTTGCAAACAGACATGCGTTTGCTTTGCCTGTGAATCCCTGGCGTCTTTAAGATGGAGATAATTGTGGAGGAGGGTCTTCAGGGGGTGTGGGTGTGGAAAATACTGGGTAAATATTATCTCTGCTGCGATCCAGCTCCCCACCTCCAACCACACACACACACACACACACACACACACACACAGACACACACACACACACACACTCTGCTGGAGCTCTAAATCCCTCAGACTGCCAGTCTAAGCACTCTACGAGCTCACACACAAACATTAAAGTGCACTCTGATGCCTTGCCTGCTTTTTTGTCTTTCATCCTCCCCGAAAAGTGCATGTGTGCAGCTCAAGCCTACTGTTTATGTGGTTCATGGCCCAAACGAAGTCACACATGACCTGAAACAGTAGTTAAACACACACCACGGACACACTGTGTACTTTTTCTGTTCTTTCTGGACTTTCTCTCTCGCTGTAGCTCAACTTAAGCCGTTTCCTGTCCATTTAAGGCTGTGTTCCCAGCTGAGGGCTTAAAAGGAGATGCTATCAGTTTATGTGCATACATATACAATTATGCCCACTCTGCTTGATGTTTATTGTCACTGTTTTTATTGATTATCAACAGTGATTTGAACTGAAATGGGAAAAGATTGAGGGGTGAATTCACTAAGAAGTAGTGGCATGTCTTGCAGCAACAATCTGGTCTAGAAAAGTGCTGTGTGCCACGAATAATTAAAGCAGCGCAATTCATACCCTTTCTTGTATAATATTGTTCACAAACTCAAAAGGTCAATAGAATTATTTTTTAAAGGAGTCTTTTTGTTCAGCAAGGACACATTAAATTGACTAAAAGTGATATTTACGGCATTGATAATGTCGAAAAAATTACATTTTTCATCTGTTCTGTTCCTGAAAAATCCTTGGCATCACAAAATAAATAAAATAAATTCATATACAAAGCTATATTAAATTACAAAATTTAAGTTCTTAATAATAATATTCTTACTGAGTTTTAATCAGACATTCATTCATTTTCCTTCCGCTTAGTCCCTTATATAACAGGGGTCACCACAGTGGAATGAACCACCAACTAATCCGGCATATATTTTATGCAGTGGATGCCCTTCTAGCTGCAACCCAGCACTGAGAAACAACCATAAACTCTCGGATTCACACACACACACACACATGTCCTGAATGTTTGTCTTTGGATTGTAGGGGAAACCGGAACACCCTGAGGAAACGAACACGGGGAGGACATGCAAATTCCACACAGAAATGCCAACTCGCCCAGTCGGGACTCAAACCAGCTACCTTCTTGCTTTGAGATGACAGCTAACCACTGAGCAACCGTACTGCCTTTCATCAAACAATCTAGGCGTATTATTAAGCAAAATATTTCATATATGAACTGAAAAATACCATCCAAAGTTTCATATTGTAGTGCAGAATATCTAATCAAAACCCTACAGGTACCTGGCACAATTAACGTTGTGCTATTATGTCAACCTTAACCTACGTTAACCCCGAGTTTTATTTATAAAGATCTTTGTGTGCACTTTGTATTGATCTTTACAGAAGTAATTTATCAAATGATGGAGAAGAGGGTTATAACGTGGCATACATCCAGACGTGCGGTGTAGACTAGTGCACTTTCTGCATTTTAAAGAGCCGAATCAGGTGTCTGGACTACAGTACAGAAGAGACGTTTTTCAGTCTCAGCATATTATGCCAGATCAAGGTAGTCTGCAGCGTCCTTTTATTCCTAAATTGGCCTGTAAATCCCAAACTGTGATCATGAGTGCTAATTTTGCCCCAGCCATATCACCCTGCAGCCTAAGACCGGTTACTTACTGAAGCTAAGCAGGGCTGAGCCTGGTCAGTACCTGGATGGGAGACCACATGGGAAAACTGGGTTGCTGTTGAAAGAGGTGTTAGTGAGGCCGGCAGGGGGCGCTCATCCTGCAGTCTGTGTGAGTCTTTATGCCCCAGTATAGTGAAGAAGATACTATATTTTCTATGGTTGCCATTTTTCGGATGAGACGTTAAACTAAGTCCTGCCTCTCTGTGCTCATTAAAAATCCCATGGCACTTCTCTTAAAGAGTAGGGGTGTAACCTCGGTGTCCTGGCCAAATTTCGTCTATCGGCCCTTACTCATGGCCTCCCGTTTACACACATCCATCGAATTGGCTCTATCACTATCACTCCACTACACCTATAGCTGGTGTGTGGTGAGAGCACTGGCTCTGTTGTTCTGTGGCTGCCATCGGATCATCCAAAGGAATGCTGCACACTGGTGGTGGTGTTGAGAGATCCACCCTCATGACTGTTAAGCGCTTTGGGTATATGTATACATGACGTTTATTTGTATATTACTTTCAAGAGGGTTACATGCTTATAATTTGCCACAGCAAGTCCCGCATTAGCTAATCATGATTCATATGATTCCTAAGTCACTATAAATAACCTCAGTCTTCATTCTACAACTCTCTTCCTCTGGAAGAAACCCCCATTTCTCACTCTTCTCCTCCCCCTTCTCACCTAGATTGAGCGGCACGGCGGCCCAGTGATTAGCACTGTTGCCCCACAACAAGAACACCGCCGGCTTTGGTTCTCTCTGCGCCGATTGGCATTTCTGTGCGAAGTTTACATATTCTCCCTGTGTCCGCGTGAGTTTCCCGGTTTCCTCCCACCATCCAAAGATATGCACCATATGTAACAGACTAAGCCAAATGGGCATTATTGTCTAGCTCCCAGCATTAGTATTTTTCCTTCTCAAAGTAGCTTACCTCTCGCCCTGTGAATGGGAGAGAGCCATGTGCTCGAGGAACCCTTAATCATGCTGTCCCTCTCCTGGCATAATAAATCCCCACCTAAGTGTGAACTCTTGAAATACACTAACTTACTTCATACTTAAAAATGCTGTACTCTTAACCTGATTGTTTTTAGCTGAAACATGCAATTACACCTCACGAATAAGTCTTTTAGACATTACTTTTGTTTAAAAAACACCTTACAAACGCCTCAGGCAGAACAGATGTACTTGAGAAACAAAACCGTGAAAATAAGCTTCCAAAGCAATTTTCAGTCTGAAGTCTAAAAGTTTTTTCTTACTCCACCAGGGGATTGTTTTTCTCCTAATTTAAGCAAAAACCTCGCAAAAATTTGCTAGACATATGCGTAAACACTATACCAATGAGTTAAGAAAAGTACACCTAATTGATGATAATTTTATTCAACTTTGCTTCTCAAGCGACTTTGCGTTTGTAGATGTTTTCCCGGAAAAGACAAAAATACTGATGAAGAAAGACTTTTGCTAAAGAGTGCAATTCATTCTTAGTGAATTCCCTCCAGAGAGAAAAAAAAAGAAATAGAAAAAAGGCACAAATGGAGCGAGCACGAATGAATAGAAAAGTAAGCCCTTTACCATAAAAGCCTATAAAACCAAGCAGTAATGTGATATCTCAGCGAGCTGAAAAGCAGAAATCACACCTCTTATCTCAAATCTGCATGGAGAATGAAGGGAGGGGTCGACGGAAGAAAAGAAGAAAGGATAAAGAAAGGAGGAGTGTCATAAAAACTGAAAAAAAGGGAACGGGAGAGGAGGCCAATTTGCGGCGCAGTCACCGCTGGGAGGAACTGCTCACAGTTTTGTTTGGTCATTAGATACTCACCATTATATTTTACAGTCTTGCGTGGGACGGGGTTCCAGTTGACGCAGATCCCCTTTTCAAAGCCGATCACGAAGATCACAAGGAGAACTTTCGCACACCCCATTTCTATTCTCCTTTTACAGGGCTCTGATTGGATGAGGAAGCAGGGGGTTCTGATTGGTGTGATGGCTCCAGATGCGCACGACGGCTCCTGTCAGGGGAGATAAAGAAAACAAAAAACATCAACAAATGCGATTACGAGATGAACACCAACCTCCCTAGAGCCTTCCTGTCGCTATCCCAATAGAGCTGGGACTGCTTACGAAGTGACAAAACACAGTCGGGGCGATTTAATGACAGATTTTACACTCTCTCAGAAGGTACGACGATAAACGCATCCTGGCAGACCACCAGCCAAATTATGGATGGCTGTCAGAGCAACTCACAATCGTTCACCAAGAACACCCTGACACCGAAGAAGGCTTGTTTTTGACAGCCACGTACAAAAGAAGGAGAAGTGCATTTGTAATTATAATTGGAGTGTATGCGTTCTCCATGATGCATTACGATGACGCCTAAAGCAAGGTTTCAAGAAAAAAAAAAGAAGGTCTGAGAGGTCCAGTCTGTTCTGCAATAGCCGTTTTCACACGTTTGCTCTAATCATCAACTCGCACCTGTTTCTCTCCATTAAAAAGGGAAATTAGGGCCTTGATAATATTTGCTGATTTGAGAGCAAACCCATTGACTTTTAAATGTGCGTCAAATGTCAAATCCTGTTAAGCGGTGCAGATAACACAGTAAAACCCTCTCTCTCTGTCTACCTGGGCTGTGCTTTTTATCATTCGGTCTGGAAAAAAAGGGTGGGCCGAATTTAAATCTTCACAATGATAAGCAAGTGTGGAAGGGCAGCCTCTTACCCTCATTGGATTGAGATGCGGACCCGTGCGGGAGCAATCTCGCCACCATTGATTTCTGTTTTTCTTTTTCGCATTAGCATGAAAGAGAGGGAGCGCTAGATAAGAGAAGTCAGAGATGTGGCGATTTGCTCCAGATGAGTTGTCTGTAATAGACGGGTTGCAATATAGCAATTCGATGACTCACATCTCCACCTGCACACTGTTTTTTTTATTGGATCGATGAGCTGGTGCTTGTATCTGTATTGCGGGGAGGGGCTGGAATATGTCAGATTGTTGTGACAGGTGGTGTCGACTCAAGTGAAAAGTTCTGATGCAAAAACCTCTAAATGCTGTCTGACATTTTCTTCTAAAATGAGCTCTTTTTTAATCAAAGTCTTGTGTGTAGGTTCAGTAATTTCATATTTATGACAAAGAATAAGTTCTTTTCATGGTCTTTAAAGTGAAATAACTGGACATAAACACAGGAGGCTGAAAAAAGGGCAAATTTTTTATGGAAATTTTATCTGAAATCTATAAATATATAGGAGAGAGCAGGGATGAAAGTACCATTTTTCATGAAAACCCACTTTTAAAAGATAATGTTTTTAGCAGAAGTATATTTTTGAGTGGTCAAACAAAATCAGGTGTTATTATGTATCAAAGTAGAACATCTTCAAATTTAACTTCACTTTAAACAAAAGTTGCACATTGTTACTTTTAAAGCCGATTGTTACTTTTAAACAGGGGTCACCAAACTTGTTCCTGGAGGGCCGGTGTCCTGCAGATTTAAGCTCCAACCCTAACCAAAAACACCCGAACAAGCTAATCAAGGTCCTACTAGGTATACTTGCAACACCCAGGCAGGTGTGTTGAGGCAAGTTGTAGCTAAACCCTGAGGGACAACAGCCCTCAGGGACCGAGATTGGTGACCACTGCTTTTGAAGATAATACCATTGTCTATCGCCGATGACTGATAGACATCACGATGCTAAGCCAGCATCGCGATCCTCCGCGCTGTCCCATCGCAGCTAGGCATAGGCCAGTATAAGATACTGATGGTATGATAACCTTGGATAAAAATATCACGGTTTCACGATATCGCGGTATTGTGCTTACTGCTCTAACATATCTTCTTTTTAAGTGTCTGGATAAAAAACTAAAACTTTTTTCCTCTTTTAAAACTATTTATTGAATTTTTTGAAAGCTTTATAATAGTTTGAAGCAGTAAACACGTCAGGCTAAATAATTCTAAGGATTAAGTGACTTCTGTCTTTCTTTACTATTTAAAACAGCATCTTAGGATATTTTTTTCTGCTGGAGATTCTGTTGCCTTAAACAAAACAAAACACAAAAATGCTAATAAAAAAATCTTTCTCATACCTTAGGACCGGTATTACAGAAATTTTTCGTGGTTTTAAAACCTTGTCTTTTCCAAACCGCTGAAATAATTAAATAAATAAATAATTTACCCCCGCCTACAACGACAATGCCATCGTCCACTGAGATGTTTCACAGTAGACATCGTCCAACCCTAGTCTGAGTCACTAATCATGGTTATCATGATTATTATGCAGTCATCATATTCAAAAGACAGCTTTCATTTCATTTTCTTGTCGGCTTAGTCCCTTTGTTAATCCGGGGTCGCCACAGCGTAATGAACTGCCAACTTATCCAGCAAGTTTTTACGCAGCGGATGCCCTTCCAACAGCAATCTATCTCTGGGAAACATCCACACACACATTCACAAACACACTGATACACTACGGACAATTTACCCAATACACCTGTGCCGCATGTCTTTGGACTGTGGGGGAAACCGGAGCACCCGGAGGAAACCCACGCGAATGCAGGGAGAACATGCCAACTCCACACAGAAACGCCAACTGAGCCGAGGCTCGAACCAGCGACCCAGCGACCTTCTTGCTGTGAGATGACAGCACTACCTACTGCGCCACTACCTACTACCTACTAGTTTAGAAAAATCACATAAAAATCACACACCTTATATTTTAAAGTGGTTTTTATTGCTGCTAACTAAATAATACAGCAAAACAGTAACTAAATAATCCAGTGTGTGTGCGTATTAGCCTCAGTGTACAAGCTTGGAACTTTAAACTAGCGCACAGTTGGCATAACTTTGTTTAGTTTGCATCAGTTTTGTTCGGGGCAGAAACGTGGTGTTGACAAGTCTTTACAATTAATTAATCGTGACGAATTAAAGCGCATTTAATAGTAAAATCGGTTAATCTTTGCATCCCTAAAAGTAACAACAATATTAGCTAGATTCACTGGCTTAATCAAGTTTGAGTATATCTGACATTGGTAATGTTAACTCCAAACCTATTTCGTCCTTTATTTTTGCAAAAAAAATGAAACGACATTTTCATTTTAAATTTCAGCTCCATCAAATGTTTTTAAAAGCAATCCCACAATGCAAAATGTTTAAAAAAAAAACAATATTTATTTTTATTTATTTTTTTTATTGGCAATATGTATAATTATTAAAAAAATATCTGAATCGAAACACTGCAAACTCTAATGTGGACGTGAAAAATAAGGTTTGTCTATTAGCAGTGTTACTTTCTTCTCCACGGGAACTCTTGGTATTTAAACCTGATTTACTTTTAAATTGAAAAACATTTCAAACTTAAGGATGTGTTATTGCACTAAATAACCTGTAGATTGATCAGTAGTGTGACACACTACAAAAATGTACTTTCTGCACTTAAAAACAGAAATTTGGAGCTAACCGCAGGACACGGTCCTGAAATCACATGATAATTGGCAGCTCTATCAAAGGCTGCATGCTGAATGTGCTGCTATAGCCTGGAAATTAAATGTTGTCAGGGCTTCAAGAAAATTGCATTGTTTCTTTCGTCCCTGCTCTTCCCTATGCAAAGTTGATCTCTCAATATTTCTTTTAATCCCTGGAATTAGTTTTTTGTATTGTTAAAGGCTATGTGCAAGGTAATCGAGTGTGTTTGTAATTAACTTGTAACCCTAAGTCCCAGTGAAATCAAATGACAGTTTTATAGATGTGAGTATTGGTGTTAATCATATCTATAAGATACTGTACTGTTCTCTAACAGTGACAAAATTTGCATTTAGAAGGAATTAACATCCAAAGCTTGCAGTACATTACTTCCTCCTAAATGGATCAATGAATTTTTTTTTTGACGACACGTCATACTTCAGTTTCTCATCAAATCTTCTGACCAATCAAATGCCCTCTAGCGTCTGACATGTTCTGCCCCCTCTAAGATGCTTCTCTTTTGCGTTTCATCTGATTTGCTTGAGCTCAACCACTCAGGCAGAGCTGTGATAAAACAAAATACTATTGGCTGATATTTAAAAAGGGGACGTACCTCCCAGTCTTCATGTTTCAGTTCAAATTAAATCACTTATAGAATAGGGATGGCAAATTTGGATCATTTTACTGACTCAGACCTTTGAGTCTCGTTCATCAAGATGAACAAATGTTTTTTTTTTTTTTTTTGAGTTATTTTGTTCAATTTGCCAAACACATCTACAACTAGTAAAAATGTTGATAACACTACAAACCAGTCATAACTAGAATGCTACTACACTAAGAAATAGAGAATAATACTTCATTGTTTACCTGGTGTTTTGTCTATGATTAACTCTGATCACCTTATCTGACAGGTCTTCAAATTTAAGTTGTTCGTTCGTATGACCCTGACAGTTCCATTTAAGCTAAACCAATGCATACAGTCTGAACCAGAAACACCCATGATTAGTTTACCTTTTGAGTATTCAGGTTTTTGAGTCGTTCGTTCATTGTGTGACAGCATGTAAAGAGATGACTCAAAACCGAAGACTCAAGAATTGAACGGATCAAATCTTTTTTCAGCTCTCAATGCATATGATTGGCTTCTGTCTTTCATGTGATGAACAAACGACTCAAACCCGATAGAAGACTAAAAAAAATAACAAATCTTCTCCTTCACCTGCACAAATGTGCACATGTGCAAAAAATCAAATCACTCCCTGAAATGACTCATCGTTCTTGAGTCACATAAAAGATTCATTGTAAATGAACAAACATACTAACATAGACATAACATAGATTACTAACAAAAATGCACATTTCAAAGCACTTCATGGGACTTTTGAAAGATTAGATTACCCCCAAAAAAATATTAAAAATATGTTATTAATTACCTCATGTCTTTCCAATTACCTGATATATTTGTTAATCTTTGGAACACAATTGAAGATATTTTAGATTTATTTAAGATATTTCTACTGAACTCCCTGAATGTTTTGACAATATTTTTGGCTCCTTTTTTGGACTTT
This sequence comes from Danio rerio, assembly GCF_052040795.2. Taxonomy (NCBI): domain Eukaryota; kingdom Metazoa; phylum Chordata; class Actinopteri; order Cypriniformes; family Danionidae; genus Danio; species Danio rerio. Next base: position 15,437,769 of record NC_141025.1, read on the forward strand.
GAAAGTTGAGACCATTGATGTATAATACTAATTTGTATAATCTTCATTTGTGTTCTGGGAACTGGATTGAAATGAGGGTGAATAATTAATAAAATAATAATTATATATATATATATATATATATATATATATATATATATATATATATATATATATATATATATATATATATATATATATATAAGCCATGTGTGTGTCACAGCTCACTAATATAACAGATTCCTGACTGTTACACTGAGAGGCTTTACAGGATCATGCTTGACCAGCAGAGGGATTATGGGTAGAGCTTTAACAGTAACAGCGCAGAGGAGCTCTTTAAAACCTTGAGCTAAAAAACCTTGCGCTTCAGAAAACAACCATTCAAAAATACCAAAACAGAAATGTGTCATGTGTGGACCGGGAGGAATACTATTTATTATTTATTTAATACCTTTATTAAACTTATTTTGACATTTTTAAACTTACAGGATGTTCATGGAGTAGCAAAGTATAGAATAAACACAACAGCACTATAAAAAATAGATATGACAAAAAGTCATCACAACAAATGTTTTTTTTGTGTGTTACTTTAACTTATTTTAATAATAACTATTTGCTATTCTTTTTATGTTTTTCAATGTTTAATTTTTTTTTCTGTTTGATTAATGAAAGTAAAGATGACAAAAAAATTCAACATAGGCTTATTTTGAATACATAGCCCCGTATACATTTCTGGAGAGCGTGAATTGTTTAGCCAGAGCTATGTATGGCTGCCTTTTTTTTTTTTTTTTAAATAAATGCTACGGGGCAGATTACCAGCTACCAGCTGACCCCTTTCCTCAGTGTGGACAGCTTTCCACTGTTACCAGTTTGCCCAATAGCTTGCCACATACCTAGGCAGTCTTGGAATGGGAGCAGAGAAGAATTGACCGCGATGGCGTTGTTCGAGTCTGACAAAGAACGGTTCAGAAAGCACGTAAAAACAAAAGGTAAAAAATTAAACAATTAAGCAAATAACAGGATAAGAATGTGGTAAGATCTAAAACGTGGTAAAAATCAGGGCTTTTTTTTTCTCGGCATTGATTTTTCAAAACAATGTTGATTGGGTTTAAGGAAGGGTTATCAGGTTAATCGGTGCTTTTGAAAACACTGTCAGTTAGGTTAGGGAAAGCTGTGAGCGTGTCAGTTGGTATTTTTGAAAACACTCCGTTTTAGAGAAGGTGTTTAGAGAAGGCGGTGGGCAGGTTGGGTTTGGGGAATGGGGTTTATCGGGTTAAACAGTGTTTTTGAAAACACTATCGGTTGGGTTTAGGAAAGGGGGTTAATTGGTGCTTTTGAAAACATTGTCGGTTGGGTTTAGGGAAGGGGGTTATCGGGTTAATCAGTGCTTTTGAAAACACTGTCAGTTGGGTTAGGAAAAGGGGTTATCGGGTTAATTGATGTTTTTGAAAACACTGTCAGTTGGGTTAGGGAAGGCAGTGGGCGGGTTAATCAGTGCTTTTAAGAACACTATCAGTTGGATTTTGGGAAGGCAGTGAGCGGGCTGATCGATCAGTCAGTCAATCAGTCAGTCGACAGCAGCCAGTGGTGGATTTGCACAAGAACAGCAGGCACTCGCAAGAGAAATTTAAGATCTAAAGTAGCATACACATCAGCCTCTGGTGGATTTGCAAAAACAAAAACTGCAAAAAAACATAGCTCCTCGGACGTATTTCGTGCTCTCCACAAAAGTATATAATTTGACTTAACTAAACAATTTAATGCAGCAAGAATTTTTTTAAAGTGAGGTTAACAAAATACAAACAATTCTATTGACCTTGTTCTACAATGTGGACGTGCGTTTGTTTTTGCAAAGACCAGGGGTGGCCAAATTTTTTCTTATGAAGGGCCAAAAACCAAACTATATTGAGACTAGTTGGCCGAATTTATTTTATAATATTTTAATATAACTAGAAAAAATTGCTTTATATTAACTAATACATTCTATATATATATATATATATATATATATATATATATATATATATATATATATATATATATATATATATATTTTTTTTTTTTTTTTTTTTTACATTTTATAATGTACTAAGTACAGTAAAAACAAAAACAATCTCATTTAAAATAGAGGAGAGTTACACAGTTTTTTTTTTTTTGCCTTGATTTGCTCAACCACGTCTTCTGCATAGTCCTCTATTTGTCAAGCAACAGTAATTACGTTTTAAAAACTCAGATTCATTTACATTTCGTTGGAACATTAATTTCAGTTTGCTTTTTTTGTAGCTCAGCAACAAAACAAACCCACAAAAAAGGTTACATCAAATTAGAAAAGACAATCTATGTTAAAGGCATTCTCTTCATTATTCTCAGATGGGATGGTGGGCCAAATCAAAGGTTACAGTGGGCCAACTTTGGCCTGTGGACCCTACTTTGGGCAGCTTTGTTTTAGACCTGATTCAGTTGCTTATGGGAGAAATGATTAGGAATAACAAACGGCAGAAAACGATCAATCTGTTCATGACTATACATACAAAGTAGAATAAAATTATAAAAGAAAGATCAGTTTGCAACATCAAGCAGAATACGAGATGTTTTTAACATCTAAAAATCAATGGAAGCAATTGAGACCGGAAGTCTCAAGCAAAAAAACTCCAATGGCTGCGCCCACTCATATGTAAAGAATAAAGACAATAGATTTTGTTTTAAATGTGAAGACGGACATACCCCGAAGAAGCTTGTTTTCATTGAAAGTCCTCTTTAAAGAAAACAATGAACCTCTCATTTGCTGTTTTACATGCACATCCGAAAAAAGGCCAAAGGTTGAGTGATGACCAGCTTTGTGAGTCCAAAGCATCTCCCATCTATTTCCAATCTGCTCTTGGATTCCTGTCAATAAGCTCTTCTCCAGAACTAACAACCAATCCCCATGTTCATCATCTCAACTAAAAGAAGACCCTTTGAACTGTGACCTACTGACCTCCAAGAGCCAACAGATGTCAAGGCTATAGCACGCTCAGGAGACGAAAGGTGGACAGCGGATGCACAAGCGGAAACAACTCCACCCCTCAACATAAACAGATCTTTCCAGTGCTACACTCAAGAGCTTTCCTCCTTCCTTCCATCCCTCGTTCCTCCATCATCCCCCCTTTCATAAAAGTTAAACAAAGGGCCTTAGCATGTCAGTGGCCGGTAATTTCCCAACATCCTGCCACTATCAATTCCACAAAACTGACCACTCAACACCAGCTGCTGCTCAATGCAAAAAAAAAAAAGCCCCCTCATCTAAAAGCACACAGCATAAACAGAACACTGACTAAAAGAGTTCAATCTGCCTTCAACATATGATTTATTTATTTCGGTATCGGATCAGATGGCACTAGTCAAAACACGGCAGCGTGCCTCCATTCCCTGGAGTGGGTGGATCTTTTATAGCCACAGAAGCAGGGCAGGAGGTGGTTAGTGGAGCCACCAACACTCTCAAGGTCCCTGTCCTGACTCATAAGTCATGTTAACGCTTGACATATTCAGTCTGGCACGAACCACTGCAGACACGTGCATCTCAATGGCACAGAGAGCTGTTTGCTCTACATCATTTCCATCACACGTTTCCAATATTACAGGCCAAAATCCAGAAATCAATAAGTAAATTAAGTAGTAAGCATGTTGTTACACTGGTCTAATGATGATTTGGTGTGCAGTTGAAGTCAGAATTATTAGCCTGCCTGTATATTAGGCAAGTTTTGGGTAATTAGTAGGGCCAGACAGAATCTGTGGACATTTTTTTTGGTATTTCTGCAGAGAATTTTGTCAAAAATCTGTGAATATATGAGGAATGATTTTAGGAGTATCATAACTAAAAGCGTAATATATGAAATAAAAAATAATACCTTTTTAACGTTAATATTTACAATGCAAATCCATTTAGATCCACTTATATGATTAACAAAGCAAGTTTCTCATATAATATATTTACTAAAAGAAAGAAACCATTACTTTACAAACTGTATTGTGAATAAATCATATGAATATTTTAATATTACCATTACTATTTCACAATGATATATGTAAAGTTAATTTAAAAATGGAATAAATATAAATTTAAACACATTTACACAAGTAAATGCATAGACTCAACGATGGGCTAAAAAGCTGCAGATTGCTGCGTGTGCAAATTCCGCGTGGGCCTAGTAATAAGGCAAGTTGTTGTAGAACAATGATTTGTTCTGTAGAAAATCTGAAAAAATTTTGCTTGAGGGGACTAATAATATTGAAAAAATTACAACTGCTTTAATTCTAGCCAAAATAAAACAAATAAGACTTTCTTCATTCGAAAAAATAATATACAGGGTTCCCACACGTCTTGAAAGTACTTGCATTTCAGAAATATGGATTTAAGTGGAAAGTACTTAAAAACAAACATACAGTTGTTCATTAAAGTTCTTTAATTAAATTTGAAACATGATTTGTTAACAGTTCTACTCAATTGTCAAAAACTTAACAAATAAACCTGAAAAATTATTCAATTAAAAATCTTACATTAAAATTTTGTGAAATAACACTGACAATTAATGCACTTTTCTTTAGAAACCACAATTGAATATTACCCCTATTGAATTCAACAAATTTTATTAAAGTGACTTTGCTACACAGCAGCATTGCTGCACAAGGAAGTAAGGAGATGCACAAATTAGTTTTACCGTCATGTTAAAAACAAACAAACAAACACAAAAAAAGCTAAAATAAAAACTGCTAAATTTCGCAAGCTATAATCCCTAATAGTAACTCCTGTATAGCAGTCACACAACAGTTTGTCAACTCAACTCAACTACCCAGTGAGAAATGTCTAGTTGCTGAGAATTACCTTTTTACAGTGTCTGCTATAATGTTGCTGTTGTTTTGGTGTGTTTACATAGATGAATACAGCCACTGTGTAAATGCACAGTGCAGTTACAAGCTTATTGCCACATTAGATCAGTATGATAACATGATATCATTGCTTTTGGTGATGTCCTGAAGATAAATACCAAAAAAAAAAACAAAAAAAAAAACAAAGCAACTGGAATAACTACAGCAGTCGCCACCGTCTATTTCATATGAAGCAAGAGATTGCGATGACATATGATGATGTGTGCAGGTGCTGTCATGCTTTCCCATTTCTTAGGAGTAAATTTTGAAGCCCTTCCACTTCTCTGTTTCAAGGGCCAAAGGGAAGTGGAAAAGGAAGGGGTACAAAAATAGAAATAGGATTTGGGCCCAAATGATATTTTTAGGTGATCAGTAAAACTGACTAAAATATTAAGCTAAAACAAAATAGTTGAAACTCGATTAACTTATTCAATAAAGCTGAAGTTAAATAAAAGCTTTTATTGTAATTAATTTTTGTCATTTAATTTTTATAGTGTATTTAAATGGCCTAAAAATGTCTGGTTGTTGGCCATGAGAAAGTCCCAACAAGGCTCAATTAGGCCCCGGAATTTACTGTGAAAATGCAACGGGTGGAAACACACTTGCTTTTAGCAAGACAGTGTAAACAGGCTACTGACTAAAACCTTCAAAGGTTGCATGTCTAATTCAAAGCCAAAAATAAACAACCCTTTCAGCCTTTAATCAATGGTAGATTGTTGAAACAAATCTGTGATTTCTATATTATTGCATTATTTTAACATCACTAACTGATGAACAAGGTAAGAATTTGTACCTCGGTGTAGAGTCTCAACATTTAGGGGAATGTAGATTGAAAGCTCTCCAGTACGAATAGATTAAAAACCTATTTGAATTCTCCTCCATTACGTTTAAATTCAAACTGCATTCTGAAATCAGATTCTGAAAGACACAAAACTCTGAAACAAACACCTCCATTAAATGAACCTCCATTTACCGGCTGCTCTCAGTAAGTGATAATAGCACAATGTTAATTGCGCCAGGCAAAGGGATTTGTGAATTAGGCACAATCTATAATAAGCCTAATTTACATAGAAAGGAGGTGTGTTTGCGCTGAAAAGAATGACAATGGCTTAATTTGAATAACACGGCACAGCAGCTGCATTCTGCCTGGTTAAACTGAATTATGTATGTGAAATGAAACAGACATTCTGCATTGCTCAACTTTCCTAGTGTCAGAAAGAAACCCAGGACGTCAGAGAGACTCCCAGAGCTCAAGTCTTGTGTTGATGAAAGTGCTGATCTGAAGGTTGAATGCTGTTTGCTCTTTGTTTATGCCGTTGTGAAATGGCCTGCAGCTGGCTTTCATGCATTATGTGTTTTTTTTTTTTTTTTTTTGGTAGAAGAAAGTGTGAACGTTGTTTTGGTCGGACTGCGTGCATGCTGTAAGTGTGACTGATGATGTTAGAAGTGGGAGTGTGTGAAAGAGTGGGAGGCTGACAGCTTGTGTGTGTTGAATGATTGAGTGTGCGTGTGTGTATGTGTGTATTCCTGGACATCAACAGGCTGTGTGATGTTTCATTAGTGAATGAGAATAGATGAAAGTCTTCATAATCAAATGGAGTTTGATCAGCTGCAGGCACATCCTACTTCCTGTCCCACTGGATAACCTTCCTGTCACTGGGATCCCCCCCTCAAACAAACCTCATCCCACAAGATCAAGGCCATTTCTGAGATTTACTAAACCAAACTACTTAAACCACTTCATTAGCAACTCTAAGGGCCCTATCACACATCCGGCGCAATAAGGCGCAAGAAGTGTATGGCGTGGTTTGTTGCTATTTTCAGACCAGCGCAACTGTAATTTTCACATTTTGCGCCACGTTGTTTAAAAAGCAAATCCATTTGCGCCACTTTGTGAACTCATGAGTGTGCTGGTCTTCAAACAGGATGTACAGCAATACACAAAATCTTTACATATGAAAAAAAAATAAAGGATTAAAATTATTATTTTCTACAGAAATGTAAAAACCACTGCCTCCATGCCTTCTTTACCTCGAGGGGCTTTTTCAGTTTATTCATGACAATTTGCTTTTGTAAAATTATTATTTGTTTTTGTAAATATTATTATTATTATTATTATTATTATTAGCAGTATTGTTTATTATATGACTATTTATGTTTGTTTTAATAAACACAAGTTTAGATTTGTCGACCTGTCGGGTTTTTGTTTGCTGGAAATAAGAACAGAATTTAGAAATAGTTTTGAAACAAATCTTTGAGCTTAACAAACAAAATTAAATATGTACACTAATAGATGTCTTCAGTGGAGTGAGTTTCCACCATTTCCTTACTCCAGAAAGTAAAGGAGTAAATAATAAAAGTAAAGTAAAGAGAAATAAAAGAGGCCGATTGGGGAAGGCTCATTCTATATCCTCGTGCTGCAGATAGTCTTTTTAACTTGCTTGTGAAGTGTTCAGTTTTTCCACTTACAAAGTCCACCATGTAATTAGCAAATGCGCCATGGTGTGACGCAACTGACTCTAAAAGAGATTAACAGATGAGACTTTGATTAATTTAATGCATGTTATGTTCGAAACACACCCATAACTCATTAAGAGAATAAGCTCAACCCTGTTAGACCATGCGCCAGGGCGGAGAGCGTATTTTTCCATCTTTAAAACAGCAAAAGTGGATTCAGACATGCTTCTAATGCTTTTGCGCCCTGCACTTTAGACTTTGCGCCTAGATCCTTAAAATATAGCCCTAAGTGTTTAAAAACAAACACTAAAGGAACGGTGTGAAGATGCACTCCAGGATCATCTGTTCTCTCTCTTTTATATATACCATTGTGCTGACAATTATCAACATCTCACTTTTTTTTTTTTTGCATTTAAGGGTGTTACTTCAACTTTTATATCACATGAGTTGTTTTTATTAAATGTAAGCTTTTTCTTTTATGAAAGTCTAATGACAAACCAGTAAAGGCTGTGTAATTATGCTTATCAGAAGCATTAAATGAATAATCCAAAACATTTACACATGTATAGATATTTCTGTTTACAGACTTTACATTTACAAATCCTTCACAAAAATACAAATTAAGCCTCGTGAAATCTGTACAAGAATAAACAGATAGATGAATGGAAAGATGGATGAATAAATAGACACAACAATAATGTTAATAATAGGCGATTCATTCTGCTGTGGTGACCCCTGATGAATAAAGGGACTAAGCCAAAGGAAAATGAATGAATAATAATAATAATAATAATATGGCCCCAGCTGGGTCAGTTGACAATTCTACGTGGAGTTTGCATGTTCTCGCCATGTTCGCGTGGGTTTGCTCCGGGTGCTCCAGTTCCCACCACAGTCCAAAGACATGCGCTATAGGTGAATTGAATAAGCTAAATTGTCTGTAGTATGTGTGTGAATGAGTGTGCATGGATGTTTCCCAGTGATGGGTTGCAGCTGGAAGGGGATCCACTGCGTAACACATATGCTGGATAGGTTTGTGGTTCATTCTGCTGTGGCGACCCCAAATTAATAAAGTGATTTAGCCGAAAAGAAAATGAATTAATTAATTAATTAATGAATGAATGAATGAATAATAGGCGGTTCATTCTGCTGTGGACACCCCTGATAAATAAAGGAACTAAGCCGAAATGAATGTATGAATGAATGAATAATAATAATAATAATAATACGGTGGCACAGTGGCTCAGTGGTTAGCACTGTCGCCTTGGTTCGAGTCACTGGTTTGAGCATATCTGTGTGGAGTTTGCATGTTCTTGCAGTTTTCGTGTGTGTTTCCTGCAGGTGCTCCAGTTTCCCCCACGGTCCAAAGACATGCGCTATAAGTGAACTAAATAAACTAAATCTTTCGTAGTGTATAAGTGCGTTTGTGAATGTAAGAGGGTGTGAATGTTTCCCACTACTGGGATGCAGCTGGAAGAGCATCTGCTGTGTAAAACATATGCTGGAATTGTTAGCGGTTTATTCCGCCATGGCGACCCCTGATAAATAAGGGACTACGTGGAAGGAAAATGAATGAATGAATAAATAAAATACTATTAATAAAAAATTCATAATGACTAAAAATAAATTAAATATTTAAATGTAATGATAATTAAATACAAATATAATATTTCAAAATTAATTCACTATTAACTATTTATAAAAGAATATTATGACAGTAATATCACACTTGTAAAAACAGTCCCACTATTATGCCCCTTATAAATTGTTCTCATTTCTAATTTTCCACATAATGCAGATTATCAAAAGAATAGTGATCAGCGGTAAAACTGAGGTAAAAAATAAATTATTCACTTTTCTTACATTTGTTTATACATTAAGGGACTTTTGTCAGTTGACAAAGACACCAGATAAGTCAAGTCTCTACTTCAATAAATATGAAAGTAATAAAGATATCGAGACACATTTCACTCAGTAATTGTTAATAAATTTAACAGTGAATTAAAAACATAGCCAAATTTACTGAGCAAAAAAAAGCCAGGTTGTTGAATGAAAGCACATCACATTTCAAAGCAGAAACACTAAAACCCTAAAAAAGTATCTTCTTGTAAAGCTCACTCCAATAAACTTTGCTTTATTTACAGCTTTGAAAATCTACTAGCGTGTACAGCTGAAGAAACACTCTACGTAAAACCTCTTCTCTCTGTAACACCACATCTCTCGCTCTTTCATCATCTCTCTATAAACTGTTCCCTGAATTCAGTCCATCTCTCTGACCTTGCTCTGTCAGTTACTCTAATGATGAGGTTTAAGCACAAACTGTTGAGTGAATCTGTGTGTTTGTGAGGGAGAGACCGAATCTGGCAGCGCTCACGTGTTTCCATGCCTCCCCTGCTCTGCCCTGTGCCCTCAGGAACAGAGAGGATGCTGGGAAACCCTCTCTGACCTGTCATTAATGCTGCATGTGTTCCCAATTCAATCAGCTTCATTAACGACAGCCGTGACAACCTCATTACCCAGCTGCTTTCATGTGTGCGTGTGTGTGTGTATGTGTGTGTGTGTAGACGCATCCATAGGTTGATTCCCCACCTCGCGTGAACAGCACGGCAGCACATGGTAGCACATCAACAGAACAACAGTAATTAGTAGACAATGCAACGCTAACCACATTGTGAGTGCGTACGGTCCCAAGAGCCGGGTTTCTGTTAAAGACATTGGTGATCAGCGCAGGAAACAGCCATGCGACAGGATTGGCTTTAACATTATGCAATAACGATTACGGTTATGTTCTACTTCTATGATTTCAGCAAATGACTGCTGGAGCGCATAATCATTTCAGCAGAGAACGGTAGCATGTTTGCAGAGCTGGCTGCGAGCCTTGGAGGAAAATTTAGCATTTTGTGTACAATATCTTGGAGGGACACGGCTGCATTAGTTCCTGTTATTGTGAAGGGGTTTAATATTTCTATACACTTTTAAATATGCACAAACATACCATAAAACATGACAGAACACAAGTGGTGGGTGTGAGGAGAGATGTCATACTAATTTACTATGGCTTTTGGGTTAGTATTTACCATATTTACCCTTTTATAGTTAAAACTGAGATTCATAACCCCGGATGTATTATACAATATTATTTCTAAAGTAATGGTTACTAATTATTATTAGTTGATGTATTAATTTATAAGTAACTGTATTAAATAAGAGACCTACTTTAGCTTTGTTTACCAAAAAATACATATACAATAACACATATACAATATATACTGGTGGAAGCTGTGCCTTATTGTACCATCAGTGATGATATACAGTCACATCGCATTGCTACAAGTGTGAAATTGTGTTTATACAACAGTCTGATGGCATAATCGTGTGTATAAAAAATAAAATCAAACACGGAGAATCTAAAAATCCTTTTGTATGAGGAACTACTTTCTTCCGCCATTCATTCACACCTGCAGCTCACGTCAGAACAGCAGAAACCGTTGCTACTTCACCAAAGTCACTTTTATACGTCAATAGTTTTTGAATGATTCTCTAGCGTAATGTCTAAAGTGATGACAAAACAGGGGAATTTGCTTACATTTTAAGATTATAAGGCTGAATGGCATCTTACACTCAATACACTACAATTACTTACAATTACTATGGTATAAATACAGCACTACAACATACAAAAGAGAGAGATCGACTTAGAATGTCACTTACCAAATTAATAATGATTTGATCAGCTGTAGTTTGTAGTTTTGCGCAGTTTTTCTCCTCAAAGGGCTAACTAACAAAACAACAACATTCTCGCCTAAAAAAAGCCTCAAATATTGTTTTCAAATTACTTATGTGTGTGTGTGTGTGTGTATATATAGTTTCGTATTACTTATGTGTGTGTATATATACATATATATATATATATATATATATATATATATATATATATATATATATATATGTATGTATGTATTCTAAACTTCCTTTTAATGTCCAATTTTCATAAACAAGCCTTGAATACATGGAAACTGATTTATAAACCCAACTCATGTATTATTTGGAACATCAGTATATTTAAATAAAAAGTATATTTAATAAAAAACAAGGATTAATTATGTTACAGACTTATTAAATCGTGTAGGGAATTTATATAATTACAGTAAATTTATTAACGCTTTTGGTTTAAACTTACATTAAATGAATATAGAAAATTTGCTCATTTGTTTATCCCCCAAAATTACTTCACCTTATTAAAACCGAAAAGATGCATTACCATGTATCTGGTTCTCATCTAGAGCTTTCTGTTAAATACCTTTCTGTCATGGAGAAACATTTTAATAACAAATATATCAAGAAAATCTTAACTGCAGATAAAAGTGTTCTTCCAATAGCCATGATGAAAAGGAAACAAGCATTCCCTTCATTACCACCCCTAGATTTTCTAAAAAATCTAGATATCAAAAAATACATAATTCCCAATAAAATAAAAGAAACTCATTTTAAAATATTACATAAACATTATCCATTCAATGATTTTATAAGGAAGTTTAATAAAGGTTTTTCATTCTTGTGTTGTTTTTGTAAACTGGAGCCGGAAACAATTCTCCATTTATTTTTCAATTGCAGTTACACAAAATGGATTTGGTCCCAAGTTTCCGTATTACTTTTTATAGAGTATGATAAAATTATCAATATCACTGATAAAATGTTTTTTTTTATGGATTGCAACTCTGGATTTTTGGAAATGGACAAAATAACAAAGATTCTTAAGTCTTGTTTGCAAAATGTATGCTGATTGTACCAAATTTTAAACTCGTTTTCATTGATCTATGATTCCCTGACCTTAATACAGAGTAAAAGCTCTTAAGACATCCCAACTGCTTATAAATGTACATGATTCGTTTTTGTTGTTCATTCCCTTCTATACTGTTTTATGTATAATTCTGTTCTCCTCTGTTTAATAAATACAAAAATGAAAGAAAATAAGAGTTGCCATTGTAATACATAATTTCATTATTATTTACTAATCTAATAATATACATGATGCAGTGAATGATGTAGAAAACAGCAGGAATTAATGTAGCAGTGGCCAGTTAAAGCACAAACGGCTCAAATGGACTAACATTCAAATAGATAGATTGGATTGTTTTCATAGTGAAGGACCCCTGTGGTCAAATCCATTCGCACAAAAGACCCCACACTCTCCTCCTACAGACCAAACGTGATTATTATCAGAAAACACATTGACACAAGATCTGCGTATATTGCTGCATTGAATCAAAACACACAGACTACAATGGAGATTATAGTTGCCATGCAGGTTTCATTCACTTGCTATCCTGCTATCTCTTGTAGGTTGTAAGACATGGATTCATTTATTTAATAGTACTTGCGAGTTGCACTGAGAGCTCTCACAAAAGTGATGAAAGACTGGCGAAATACGAGCTCACAAGAAATACATCTGAATGCATGCTAATATCAGCTGGAATTGTCTTGGCTGAATACTAGTGATCAGATCACTGAAAAGCATGACAATTTTAGTTAAAAAGGGGCCTCTGTGTATGACTGTCGCTATTTGTGTGCGTAAGTGTGTGCGTATAACCCCCCTCAGACCATTCATAATGCTGTGTCTTACTCAGGTTGAGCACTTTTGTATGCTAATAGGCTGGAAGTGCAGGACGCCCACTGGTCTCCCTTGGGGGTTAATTGTACTGTAGGCCACACTTTTTTCCCCCCTTCATTTTCCCTCCACCCCGCAGTTCCTGACAGCCGGAGGTTCTGAGGCCAGAGGTAGGCAGAGGTGGAGAGGCTATTTGTGTCCTCTCTCGTTGACGTCTATGTCTTTCAGCTGAAATAAGTGAAAATAGAGAGAGAAGGGTTGGAGAGGACGCACCTCTGCACCCCTCAAGTGTTTCCTGTTAGCGGAGTTAATGGGGAGTCACGCGGCGCTGCTCTGCAATTGTCTGGCAATGCTGTGCGATTCGAAACTGACACCTTCATTCTGCACAAAAACACATTCCACTGTTCAATATGAGGAGAGAGAGAGAATTAGAAACAGAGCGAAAGAGGAAAAAAGCATTTTAGCACACAAAAAGAGGAGAGGTAAACGGGAGATTTCGATGGATGGATAGATGGATAGAAAAACAGACAAACATAGAATGACAAACAGAACGATAGATCGATAGATGGATAGATAGATAGATAGATAGATAGATAGATAGATAGATAGATAGATAGATAGATAGATAGATAGATAGATAGATAGATAGATAGATAGATAGATAGATAGATAGATAGAAAGAACGATGGATGGATGGATGGAAGGTTGGATGGAAAGAATGAAAGAATGAAAGAACGATAGACAGACAGACAGACAGACAATAGACAGACAGACAGACAGACAGACAGACAGAGAGATAGATAGATAGATAGATAGATAGATAGATAGATAGATAGATAGATAGATAGATAGATAGATAGATAGATAGATAGATAGATAGATAGATAGATAGATAGATAGATAGATATGAACAATGGATGGATAGATGGATGGATGGATGGATGGATGGATGGATGGATGGATGGATGGATGGATGGATGGATGGATGGATGGATGGATGGAACGACCAACAGACACACAGATAGATAGATAGATAGATAGATAGATAGATAGATAGATAGATAGATAGATAGATAGATAGATAGATAGATAGATAGATAGATAGATAGATAGATAGATAGATAGATAGATATGAACGATGGATGGATGGATGGATGGATGGATGGATGGATGGATGGATGGATGGATGGATGGATGGAACGACCAACAGACAGACAGACAGACAGACAGACAGACAGACAGACAGAATAAAAGAACGATAGAACGATGGATGGATGGCTGATAGAACATTGAAAATATAGAACAATAGATAGATGTTCTGCTATTGTCTAGTGTTGCTCTATGAAACTGACACCTTTATTCCACTCGACACTGTTCAATATGGAAAGAGAGAGAGAAACAGACAGAAAGAGGAAGAGCATTTTAGCAGACGTTAAAGAGCAGAGATCAATGAGAGATCTGGTGGGATGTAAACAGGAAGGATCTCAGTGACGGAAAGAGGACAGATCAGGTTTAATCAACATCCAGTGTGCATCTGTAGACGCGCTGCCTTGTATTTATGCTGATTCCAAAAGTATCTGCGATGTTCTCTTGTGTCATGTTAGGACAAATTTGGTATTTCGTATCGCCGGTGTTGTTTTTCTGTTATTTCGCTGAGGAGGCATCTATTCCGAAACACACACTAATCCATCCGTCTCTGCACCCTTTTCAGGATATGTGTGTGTGTGTGTGTTTGAAATGCATGTCTTGACTGTCATGATACGCGGTTTCACTTCTCTTCAAATGTCTCCCCAGCCCACTTCACCTCAGCCATCCCTCTTTATCCTCCTGTTTCCTTTCTTCTCTCCTCCCTGTATCCTGCCTTTATCATCGTCCTCCCCCCGGCCTCCTCCCTCCCAGCATGTGAGAGGGTGATTTAGGCGGCGCAAAGCTATTTATGATCAACCAATGGCCAGACTCAGTCCATTCACTTCCTGTACGCAAATGAGAGCTCGAGAGATAAAGCGAGATAAGCAGAAACAGAGATTGAAAGAAGGGATCGCTGTGGGTTATTTTTACTCTTTCTGTTGATTGAGCGAGAGCCCCGCTTTTGTGTGCGAATCTGGGAGACGGCGGGAATACAAACGACTCCCCTTGTTTTCGCGACACTGTTATCTCGGGTAATTTGCAAAAGTCTGAGGTCTTCAATTTAACCGAATGCTTATTCTATCGCAACAATTGCCTCGCACAACAATAATTTGTCTCTGATTTTTTTCCCCCGCATGCCCCACTACCCCAATCTCACCCAAATCATGCCGTTCGCCATCTCTATCGCTCTGTTTTGTTCCTCGCCCCACGGACCTATTTTTTTCACCGCTGTGCTGTGGTCAGAAGAGAGAAAGCTATTTGTGGAATAAATCACTTCTTCTCTTTGACTAGTTTCTCAAATACCTGTAATTTTCATCTCATTTGTGGCCCTCTCCTTTTTTTTGGAGCACTTATTCATATCATTTCGCTCAGATCCTCTTTTTACTCAAGAAGTACTTTACTCAAGACTACTTTTCGAGGAAGGAACAATCTTTTTTTCATGATCCGCATTGCTGAAATCTGTCTTATGCAGTTTGTTACAAGCAATTCATTCGGCGGGTGTTTGACAGGTTTGATCACGTTCAGCTGCAGCTTGGTTGAGCATTACACTTGGGCTTTTAAAAAGATGAACTAAAAAAAAGTCATGCAATATGATATCAAAAAACATAGTAACACTTTATTTTGATAGTCCATTTGAGTATTAGTAGACTGTCTGCTTAATATCTGCTGATACCTCTCCTTCAACAACTTACACTAAAGCAGGTCGCACACCAGAAGCGCCGCTCGGCGGCGCACCACGCAGCGCCACGCAGCGCCATGTATTTTAGAATTCTAAACATAGGTTTCTATCAGGATACACACACCGGCGCCGCAAGTCGGCGGCTGTCGGCGGCACCCGGCGATGGCTCAGGACGCAGTTCATTTTTCAGCCGCGCCACAGAGCGCCATCTGATTAGTTTCATGTTAAATATCATTCGAATGTGCGCGTCTGGTGTGCGATACTTTAAACTGTCATGTACGCGCCGTGTCGCGGCGCCGAGCGGCGCTTCTGGTGTGCGACCTGCTTACCCCTAACCCTAATGCTATGTTTACACCAGATGCGGAAGAAGCGTCAAGTGTGAGGGATTTACATGTTAAGTCAATGCAAAGACACGAATAGACATCTTGCGGTGCCAATACGTATGACTGAGGCAGTGCGAATGGTGCAATTCATGCAAATGAAGTGGCGTGTTTTGGTCAATAGATGCGCTTAGCGCATATATCCTGTGTTTTGCGCAAATCGATCGAGTTTGAAAATCTTTCCTGCTGAAAAATCCAGCTTAAACCAGCCTAGGCTGGTTGGCTGGTTTTAGCTGGTCGACCAGGCTGGTTTTAGAGGGGTTTTAGCCACTTCCAGGCAGGTTTCCAGCCATTTCCAGCCAGGTCTTAGCTGGTCAGGCTGGGAGATGACCAGCTAAAACCAGCTTGACCAGCCTAGCCAAGCTGGGAGTCCAGCCAAAACCAGCTATATCCAGCTTAAACCAGGCTGGTCAAGCTGGTTTAGCTGAATTTGGCTGGTCATTTTCCAGCCTGACCAGCTAAGACAAGGCTGGAAATGGCAAACATATACACTCAAACCCACGTGAACACAGAGAGAACATGCAAACTCCACACAAAAACTCCAACTGGCCCAGCCTTGACTCGAACCAGCAACCTTCTTGTTGTGAGATGGCAGTGCTAACCACTGAGCTACCATGCCACCTGGAAAAAAGCATTTACCAGTCAAAATCAATATAGACTGCTGATAGATCGCTTATCTTTACTAAAATAAAGATAAATCTGTCATCAAAGCAAGAGCATCTGCTTGATATTATACTAAGCAAACAAAAGTCATTATTTACATGCATACGTAAGAGCACACAGTTTATTTCTATATTAATGCACTGTTAAGTATGTGCCTCTTGAGATCAGAATCATGAGTTTGACTTACTAGGAGACCTCTCTTACACTAACAACAAGGCCATTGATTTGATTCACAGGGAATACAAGAGCTGAAGTATAAAAGCCACTTTAGAAGAAGATAAAAGACTAGGAGGACTGAAACCTAAACCATTCTCTTTAAAATCAACTTCATGAAATAAAAGTCAAGTACCCTTTTGTTCATGTTTAGTGTTGGGGATTTTACACGGTGCCATCTTATAGAAAAGGTATAGAATGATCTCTACCGGTTGTTTGGCCACGATATACAGCATCATACCATCCATCACCCCTATTTTATCTTCCTGATGCTGTGTCCACACCAGACATAGATGAAGCATCAAGCGCCAGCGATTTACATGTTAAGTCAATGCAAAGATGCAAATGACACGAATGACGCAATTCACGCGAATGAAGCCACGCGAGTTGAGTGTTTTGACATGCTTGACGCACTTATGAATCACTTAAGTTGGAAAATCTGAACTTCAGCAGACATTTGCGTTGCGTTAACCAATCAGGAGCTTTCTCTTGTAGGGACGTGATTGACATAGTGCCTGTTGTTGGTGTCCCGAGGGTAAATCCTCTTGCCAACACATCACAGAGCTGGGCGCATTTTTGAAAGGATCTAGTGGTCTCAGACACCGCGCTGAACGAATATAAGCTGTGTTTAATTATTCCTAAAGCACATAAACATAGCTATTACCTCCATGTTAGGCATTTACCAAAAAAACAAGAGTCACTGGGGAAAAAGAAGCCCCGCACATGACACAAATCCGCATCTATTGTGATGTAAATTTGATGCAGGAAGCGAATTTGACGTGTGAATGAAGTGAACTTGAAGCACGAATGAAGCGAATTTGACATTCAAATGAATCGGATTTGACGCGCGAATAAAGCTAATTTGATGTGCGAGTGAAGAGAATTTGATGCGTGAATGAAGCGAATTTGACGCACCAATGAAGCGAATTCGACATGCGAATGAAGCGAGTTTGACTCGTAAAAAAATGAATTTCACATGCGAATGAAGCAAATTTGACTCGTAAAAAAATGAATTTCACATGCAAATGAAGCGAATTTGACTCGTAAAAAAATTAATTTCACATGCGAATGAAGCAAATTTGACTCGTAAATAAAATGAATTTTACATGCGAATGAAGCGAATTTGACGTCCAAATAAAACGAATTTGACACATGAATGAAACAAATTTGACCCTAGAATAAAGTAAATTTGACATGCTAATAAAGCGAATTTGACGCACGAATTAAGCGATTTGGACATGCGAATTAAGCTAATTTGACACGCACAAATGAAGCGAATTTGATGCGGGAATGAAGTGAATTTGACACGCAAATTAAGCAAATCTGGCGGTCGAATGAAGTGAATGTGAAGCGCAAATGAAGTGAATTTGACGCGCAAATAAAGCAAATTTGACTCAAATTAATTAAGTAAACCCAAAACGGTTCAGGCGTCTAATTACACACAAATATCGTGATTTATTTGCACGTGTCACGTCTGATGTGAACACAGCTTTACACTGTCTGCCTGTTGAATTTCGCATGATTATAAAATATTGCTTCTTCCCTATAAAGCTTTAAAAAGTCTAGCTCCAATTTATCTAACCAACCTCCTGTCTCGTTACAATCCAACCCGCTCTTTAAAATCTCAAAACTAAAAGCTTCCCGGAATATCAAAGTCCACTAAAGGAGGTCGAGCCTTCTCATATATGGTTCCTAAACTCTGGAATAGCCTTCCTGATAATGTCTGAGGCTCAGACACACTCTCTCAGTTCAAAACAATATTAAAGACCTACCTTAAACTTATAAATAACTAATAAAAATAACTAAAGTAATCAATAACCTAAACTTTTCAGATTTTTTTTATTGTAATACAATAATGTGCACCTTTTATATACAAATAAACTTGAATTGAATCTCAAGTCTTATGATTATTCCTCTGCTGTGATCTGATATCTTTTAGCCTCAAAATGTACAGCCATCTTTTCTATGCATCTTCTTCATGTCGATTCTTTCTCTTGCTTCTCAGCAGAAGAGTACCAGAAGACCATTTTCACTCCATATCCTGTGGGAGCGTAAGATACACACACAGACAAGTGACTGAAGGTCAGGCTAGCTTGAGGGGTGAGGGGTGGGCGCTTTCAATCAGGTTAATGTCCTTCTCTAAATTCTGATCTCTCTCCCTTTCTCTTTCTGAGACACATCTACAAGAAAGAGGGCGAAGAGATGAAGCCAGGGTGTCTGAAATACTCAGCTGTCGCACAGATGAGTACAATGGATGAAAGAATCCATATCGTAATGAGAACACAGCGCAAAAAAAGACATATCAGAGAGTAAGAGTAAGACAGAAGGGGCCGATTAAACAGATTAGGTTTCTGAAGAGTTCACCCCTTCACCCTGGGATCGATTACCAGATATAGTTACACATGCTATAATAAAGCACAGTCACATCGAATTACTAAGAAAAAAAATGGACGCTGTCACTTTGAGTATGTTAAAAGTTGCACACCCACGCACATAAAATGAAGTTCTGCGAATCTCTCATATCAGATTTCTTTAATCAAATGACCTGCAAACTCAATTTGGGCCATAATTAGAAGGTCTACCCATCTGGGAGAGCTATTGTGTGTGTTTCTGCAGACGCGTGGCTGTTAAAACGTTTAACCCCTAAGAGAGAGTCCCTCCGCTTTAAGTTTAACCTTCCACACTCGTCCAAAAAAATAAAAATCCCAATGGCTTTACGATCTGTTTGGAAAAATCTAAGACACGAATGCACACGCTTTAGAGGCAGAGGAAATGTCAGACTAATGGTGGTTAATTGTATGGAAAATATACAGACATAACACACAAACACACTAGTGTACAAAATGTCAGCCCGCACAATTTGCTACTGTGTTGACTTTCCAAAATAAACAGGCACTCTAAAATAATATATATTTCCATTGCTCTTCATCTTATCATGTGCAGAAAGAGCTAAACACACACATATATACACACACAGACACTCAAGATATAAACACTCCAAACAGATCGGGTGGTGGGGTTGTGTGTGTGTGTGTGTGTGTGTGTGTGTTTTCTGGTGAAGAGTGCAAGATTTGAAAAACACCTGTGCACTATAAGCTGTATTCAGCACTATAAGTCCTGAATTTAAGAATATAAACAAATATTTACACTCGGCAGCTCCAAAAATGTTCAAAAATATCTGAATGCTAGCTTGATTTATGAATTATTATGTGCATAATGATTACTATAACATATTATTAACTTATTTTGACCTAATGGGTGAACTTTCAGAATACTTGCAAACATTTGAGTTCCATAGCTACTCAATTTCAATTGATTGATACAAAGCTTTTAACACAATTTCACAACAGTTCAGAACTTTTTAATTTAGTGCCAAATTAGCATAAATTCTAGAATGGTTTGACGAATGATGGTTAAGTTTAGGGGTGGTATTGGGGGCATGCCTCCATTTAAAAAACAAACATATTTTTTAGGAAATAAATCATAAGAAATCGTCAATTAGGCCGAGTTCAGACTATCTCAGTTCAGACCGAGTATCTGGGCTAGCGTTTCGTCGCTGCCTTGTTTACACAGCAAGATGGATCGGCGACCGGGACTTTCACATTGCATGACTTTACTATAGGAAGAATCGTCGACAACTTCATTCGAACTACGTCTCACAGCCAAAAACACAGTACATATTTTGTTTTTAACTACATAATGAAAAAGAAGCCTTTAATGGGGTAGAAAATTTACATATTTGCTCACCTGGGTTTAAAGGGAATTAGCCATTTCTCCTCAACGTTAATAATAAACTAATTTCTTTCTGTATAAAACGTATACACACACGCAAGTGAATGCCGCTCTCTCATTGGCTGTATGCGATCGCTGATGTTATTTTCAGTCAAAACTCAATTCACACGCATTATTTGAAAATATCTCGCAGGCATCGGCGACTCATCGGCGATTCTCTCAGATCGCCTCTTTGATAGTTCATACTGTGTGATTGTCACTCACGTGCACAAGCACCGATTTGCCTGTGATTTAAGGCATTTGTCGGCGATTTCTCAAAACCTGTCGGTGAGCCAAATCGGGGCTAAAATCACGCAGTCTGAACTAGGCATTAGCCACTTTTCTGACAATGCGTAAAATAATTACGTTTCCTTGTGAGATTGGGTTGCTATCTAGTTGATGCAAAGTTAATTATAACTTCTGAAAGTTCCAAACCTTCAAACTACTGTTTTTACATCTTAAAACTGACAATTACACACATTAGCAAGCTAAATGTGATCAGAATGCTAGCTTGATGCAAAGTTAATCATTCATTCATTTTCCTTCAGCTTTGCCTCTTATTTATCAGGTGTCACCACAGCGGAATAATCCACCAACGAATAATCCACAATATGTTCTGGCATATGTTTTACGCAGCGGATGCCCTTCGATCTGCAACGCAGTACTGTAAAACACCCATACACTCTCACATGCACTCATACACTATACCAATTTTGTTTACCCAATTGACCTATAACGCATGTCTTTGGACTGTGCGGGAGCACCCAGAGGGAACCCACAACAACACAGGGAGAACATGCAAACTCCAAAAAGAAGTGCTAAATGATCCAGCCGGGACTCAAATCAGCAACCTTCTTGCTGTGAGGCGACAGTGCTAACCAATAAGCCACCATGCCGCACCCTCAAAGTTAATTATTACTAATAAAACCTAACCATAACTCATTAAATGTTATCTACTGCAACATTTTGCAAACCCAGGTAGCAAAGAATTCTGGCCCACGATCTGGCATAAATCTGGCACAATAGGTATTCATCCGGCACTAGCATACAGCATGTGGGCCAAACATGGCCCTGGTTTGGCAGAGGTGGCACCAGGTGGCAGCACACAATTCTTGGGCCAGATGTCAAATGTAGTATTTGGCCCAGATGTTAATAATTGATATGTGGGCCATGTGAGTTTGGCCTATCTTGACCCACATTTAAAATACTTTTCTTTTCTACCAATCAGGTCGCTGAGAAAAAAAGCACGCACATAGCACGCCTAAAGTGCAATGCTTCATGGATTCATCAGTTTCATTGCAATCATGACACACCACCATATCTGGCCCAGTTCAGGCTCAGTTATGGGTAAAACCAGACAGAATCGGCAGACTCTTTTGCATTTTTATGCTAAGAATTTTGTAAAAATCTGTGGATTTTTGACAAATTATTTTGGGAGTATCGTACCTAAAAACGTAATATAGTAATCCACTTTTAACTTTTATTTAATGTTTAGAATGCAAATACATCTACAGCCACTTATTTGGTAAACAAAGCTAGTCTCTCATGTAATATATCTAATAAAAGACAGAAAACACGACTTTACAAACTGTATTGTAAATAAATTAAATCAGCAAGTTCACATTAGTCAATACTATTACTGAAATGAATTTAAAAAACTGAATAAATATAAATTTACACACATTTACACAAGTAAATAAATAGACTTACCGATTGGCTAAAAATGTGGGATTTCTGCGTGCGCAGATTTCATGGGCCTAGTTATGAGTTATTAACTTGGCTGAGACTTGGCCTGGATATGGTCCATGTTTGGCCCTTGTCTGAAAGCCAGACTTGGTCCAGTCATGTGCTGTAATGTGGGCCAAGTTAGCTGATTGTGTGGGCCAGAGATATTTAGTTAAGATATTTAAGTTTAACTCCAGAGTTTAAAGCTTCTAAGAACACACAAACACATCTACATACTGTAGTCAAGTAAATGATGCCTTGACTAAGCTAATTAGAGCAACACATTAACTTTTATTAACTACAATCTTATTGCTAGTTTGATTCAAAGTAGGGTAGCACGGTGGCTCAGTGGTTAGCACTGTTGCCTCACAGCAAGAAGGTTGCTGGTACGTGCCCCGGCTGGCGTTTCTGTGTGGAGTTTGCGTGTTCTTCTTGTGTTCGAGTAGGTTTCCTCTGGGTGCTTCGGTTTCCCCAATAGTCCAAAGACATGCGCTATAGGTGAATTGAATAAGCTAAATTGGCCATAGTGTGTGTGTGTGTGTGTGTGTGTGTGTGTGTGTGTGTGTGTGTGTGAGAGAGTGTATGGGTGTTTTCCAGCACTGGGTTGCAGCTGAATAGGGCATCCGCTACTTAAAACATATTTTGGATAAGTTGGCAGTTCACTCTGCTGTGGTGACCCCTAAAAAATAGGGACTAAGCCGAAGGTAATTGAATAATTTATTCAAAGTAAATTGAAAGCAAAATAATCTAAGACTTATCTAATTTATTTATATTAAAAACAGTCAGAAGTTTTAAGTTTCTCTGAACACAAATTTTACATTCTGTAGCTATATGAATGCTCACCTAATGCTAGCTTGATACAAAGTCAGTTTTCACAACTAAAGCTAGCCTGAACTTGCTCAGTCTAATCTAACTGAATGTAATTTCTTTCAGAACACATCCAAACAACCCATTGGATGTGTTTAACGCAGTATGTAAATGCTATTCTCAGTCAGTTATAACTACTTCAAAGAATATTTATGTGTTCATCAAGTTTCCCCTCAATAAAATACTCAGGCGATAAATATTCAGCTTATTTCACTAACAATTTTCAGGCGCTTTGCTGCTAAACTTTCTGTGTCACCCAGAAACCCGTTCAACAGCCTCATGAATTAGACATGTGTGGCCTAGCATGCTGTTTAAAACCTCTCGTTTAATAGCAAATCGACCATGGCCCACTGTAAATGAGTTCCTGAAACAGGGCTATTGTAAAAGCCTCAGCCATGAATAAATTCAAACCAATCTGACCACCTTTCACCTATGGAGAAATACAGAGAGAGAGAAGTCAGAGCTAAATTAAAACATCCCTTTATTAAACCCTGAAATCAAGCGTGACAGCAGCATAATACGCACGATTCATTAGCTGACGTTGCTAACTCTAATCACAGCCGTGCAGAGCGGAGAGGAGACACTGCTGAGTCATAAGCTCTCTCTGATGCCTATCTGTTGGCTTGGGTTTGGTGAAGACTCTGGTGCTAGCAGTGCTAATTGTGAAAGTTTTGGCTTATCACTTTCATAACGGACGTCATTCGTGCAACTGTGCTTTTGGCTTTGGCTTCATTGGAATATGATATAAGTGTAAAAGTCTTGCTCTGTGTCCCAATTTGCATGCTACACGTTCTAATTAGCGAGTATCAAATGATAGCTTGTTGAAAATAGCCTGCCAAAAGGATCTGAACGGTATAATTTTTGACCAGTGCATACGTTTAATTTGTATGACAAATTAAAATGGAAAATGTAGCACAAAGTGAGCATGTATGGTAAAATCAAAAGAGGCGCTCATGAATGCTTTTAGCACAATTTAATTCTATGATGCTGTTAGCACAAATGTTAATCAACAATGAGTATTACAATATTATTACATTGAAATACAGTGAAATACAGTGGCTCAGGAGTGAGCACTGTCACCTAGCAGCAAGAAGGTCGCTGGTTTAAGTCCAGGCTGGGTCAGTTGGCATTTCTATGTGGAGTTTGCATGTTCTCCCCGTGTTTGTAAAGTATGAGTGTGTGTGTGTGTGTGTGTGTGTGTGCGTGTGTGTGCGTGTGTGTGTGTGTGTGTGTGTGTGTGAATGTGAAAGTGTATAGATGTTGGAAGGGCTGGAAGGGCATCCACTGCATTAAACATGTGCTGGAATCAGGCCTGGATTGGCTAATCGGGAGGACCGGGAGAATTCCCGGTGGGCCGGGCCGGCTTTTGGCTGCGAGGGCCTTACTGGTTTTATTCAATATTTTGCTGCAGCTTTGCTCTTTTTATTTATTTTCTCGCAGCCCAGTGAGCAAAATGCAGCCTGCAGGTTAATGATGATGTAACTACCATTCAACCCCAAACAGCGGCACCTAAGTGAATATAAGAATTTGAATGATTAATATTAATGAATAATACACCTACTTAAAGAAAATCAGATGATTCACTACATTAATAAATCTGACATAACCTGATCAGAAATCTAAAAATGAAAGAAAAAGATTAAGCCATTAATAAAAAGTAACGCTGTGGTTAAAAGTCTTGTGGATAGCAGTGCAATATTTATTTTTTAATCTAAACACACCATCATAACAGCGCTGTTGTGGTTCAGTGGTCAGCACCTTGTGTTATGATGTCGCTGACCTGAGTTCTAATCTCACCTGAGTAATTTTTTTTGTTTTCATTTTTATTGTTAAGACATATAAGACTCATTGGGTTGTTGAACATTTGAAGTTCTAAAGTAGCTGTTTTCTTAATGCGATTATGTCACTAGAAACTGAATTGGAAATGACGTTATTATAATATAGTCAGTCGTGAACTGAGGTGGGCTAGTCTAAGGCTTAAACTCCAAGGCTGAAAAGAAGTACCACTCTGGCCTTGGCTGGAAAAGTTTGTGATAGAGCTGCACAATCAATTTGATTCGACTCCCTTGACGATCTTAATCCAGCATTTTTCTACGATTCTGCCAATCATTTTTTCAAGTTCAGGAGTGAAGCAAAGGCGGCCGCACAAGTCTTGACATTGTTTTACATACGTTGTTCAGCAACGTGGACACCAATGGTGTTAAAATAGCATTGAAAGAGTCACACACTGTATTTATAAGGTATAATTCACTCAAAAATGCCATTTCTGTCTTCATATAATGATGTATTCACGACCGCAAAACCATACGTGACATGAGCTGACCGTTAGCTGTTACTACAGATAGGGTGGGCGCGCGCATGTGAATGAAGTCTACATTAGTGAACAGAACCTGAATAGGCTGTGAATAACAGGTAATAAAGTTGTAAACAACATTCAGTGATCGTTTGGGAGCTGTGCGGGAAGTATGAATTGCACTTAGCACTGAAAATGAAACCGAAAGCACACACATCATTTAAATAATCATATCGCATTATAGAGTTATGATTGCGACAAGCATTTGACATGCTTTTTTCTTTCTTAGCAAACACAGAGTGTTGTGCGTGAGAATAAATGTTGAACATTCATTCATTCATTAATTTTCTTGACAGCTTAGTCCCTTTACTACTCCGGGGTCACCACGGCAGAATGAACTGCCAACTTATCCAGCAAGTTTTTACACAGCAGATGCCCTTCTAGCCGCAACCCATCCCTGGGAAACATTCACACACTACGGACAATTTAGCTTACCCAATTCACCTCTATCGCATGTCTTTGGGGGAAACCAGAGCACCTGGAGGAAACACACGCAAACACAGGGAGAACATGCAAACTCCACACAGAAACGCCAACTGGCGAACCAGAGACTCAGCGACCTTCTTGCTGTGAGGCAACAGCACTACCGACTGCTCCACTGCTTCGCCCTAAATGTTGAACAGTGTCAGTATAAATACTTAAGCCTATTTAATGTTCAATATAATGCAAGATAATCTGATTTTACCAGTAGAAAAAAAATGGTCTAATAATGTTGTCAATGACAGATTGCAAGCAAATATTTTCAACATAATAATTCAACATAAGAATAATGAATAGTTGTATTCTGGTCATCACTTTACTGTGCATTAATGAACCAGGACACTGTTGAAGTCTATACAAAATTTAGCATTTTAACCAACAGTAGACCTACACAGAATATTATTTTAATATTTTTTACACAATATATTTTTTACTGTATGTTTGGGAAATAATAATAATAATATCCCTCTCATAATAACCTTTATTTTACATCTACAGAATCGTAAGAAAATCCTGATCTTTATTTTAGGCACAAAAAAAAAAAAAAAGATAAAATCGTGATTCTCATTTTAGCCAGAATTGTGCAGCTCTAGTTGGTGGTTCATTCCACTGTGGTGAACTCTAAGAAATAAGGGACTAAGCTGAAGGAAAATTATAAGGAAATACAAAAGTAATGTTTACTTACTTATATGTCAAATGAAGTAAAACCAATTTGTATATAAACAATTGTTAAGCAACAATGAGTATTAAGATGCTACCACTAAAACTTAAATGCAACAGCAGTGCATACTTGATAGTGTGTGAAGCCAGTTTCGTCCAGAAGCAAATTAAGTAATAATGCATTTCATTCATTTCTTCATTTTCCTTCAGCTTAGTCCCTTATTTTTCAGGGGTTGCCACAGCGGAATGAACCGTCAACTATTCCAACATTTGTTTTATGCAGAGGATGCCCTTCTAACTATAACCCATAACTGGGAAACACCCATGCACTCTACCATTCACACACACACACATACACTATAGCCAAATTAGTTTATTCAATTCACCTATAGTGCATTTCTTTGGACTGTGGGGGAAACTGGAGCACCCAGTAGAAACCCACACAAACACAGAGGAACAGAACTGACAACTGGCCTGGCTGGGACTCGAACCAGCAACCTTTTGCTGTGAGACAATAGTGCTGACCACTGAGCTACCATGCCGACCATAATAATGCATTTTAAAATCCTTACTAAAAATAGTGTAGTGAAATTAACGTGAAATTAAGTGAACTAGCTTAGTATGTAAATAGCATCTGAGGATATTAGCATGCTCGTCAGCACCAGTATTGATCAAAGTGTCTTTTTGCGTCCTTCGTTTCTACCATTGTCCATTTGCAAGGTCATCTGTCAGGCCATAAAAGTCCATCCACACATAAGAGGAGCGGCGTGGGTCAGTGAGGCAGAAGTGTGTGTGCCCTCTCTGCTGAGAGACTGCACTTCTGCACTGACCTTTGACCCCCAGCAGCCAATTATTCATAGGGTCATGATGGCCGACCCTTGCTTTAAATTAGCCTGCTGCTACTCTGACCCTCACCCTCCATTCAGCAAAAATAGAAAAAGAGGAGAAGAAGCAGTGGTTGTGGCAAATATGAATATTTAACTGCACAGTCACACAGCTAGAGCCACATTCATTAGAGTGGGCTTTGGCTGTGGTGTGTTCGAGCTGATAAAAGCTTGTCTGAGAAAATGCACTGGGCTGCCTTTGTTATTTCTTTAACTATGCCAATGTGTGGGGACAGAACCATGTAATACTCTCCACCTGCTGCTGGGCCTGGCAAGAAATTAGCAACCCGCCAACAAGGCCAGTGTGGAGATGCTTGAACGCACACACATGCACACACATACGCACACATGATGACTAGACAGTGTGTGGGAGGACGGTCTTTCGGAGACAGTTGAGAAACTGTCTAGAGAATCTTCAGCGCTAAAATAGTTTCACTCATGCGGCACCTTTTAAGAGCTCCGCGACCTTGGAAGAACTTGAGCAACATTTCTGTAATGGAACAATTCTGAAATGTGTAAGAAGTTCACTGAAGCAAAGAGCGTTTGGTGCAGATCAGTCTTATTTCAGCATTAAACACAATGTGAACTGTATCAGTTGATGTCAAAATTATTCGCCCTTCTGTAAATATATTTTTTCAAATATTTGTCAAATGATATTTAACAGAGCAAGGATTTTTTCACAGTATTTGCTATAATATTTTTTATACTGGAGAATGTCTTATTTGTTTTATTTAGGCTAGAATAAAAGCCATTTTATGGTCAATAATATACTCTCCTTAAGCAATATGTTTTCGACTGTCTGCAGAACAAACTACTGTAATACACTGATTTGCCTAATTAACTTAGTTAAGCCTTTAAATTGCACTTTAAGTGGAATACTAGTATTCTGAAAAATATCTAGTAAAATATTATGTACTGTCATCATGGCAAAGATAAAAGAAATCAGTTAGAAATTAGTTATTAAAATGCCCCTATTATGGGTTTTTGAAAATGCCTTTCAATGCAGTGTGTAACACAGCTCTAAGAGAATGAAAACATCCAGCTAAGTTTAAATCTAAAAGTGCACCGTGTTTAAAACGATTAATTCTTTAATGAAATAGTCGACTCGGGAGTCGAATAAATGAATCGTGTTTGCTTCAGATCTTTTGCCTGAATACATCTTCTGCAATACAGTACATCATCAAATATGAAAGACACTAGCAGAGCACAGGGGATCACAGGACTGATTACGACACAAAGATGACGATCACTGACCGACTGAGATTTGGCTGTCGGGAATAATTAAGTTAAAGTTCATTTTCACAACAATACCAGAGTATAGCCAACCGTGTGGTGTTTGTTCCTTTTATTTTTCTGATTTTTGATACAATAAACTACGCTGCAGCGCAGTATTCGCCGGTTGTTTGCTATTAAAGGAAGGAGCAGCAGAGACTATTAAGTACGGGACTTTGTCAGTAACTGTTACAGATCATATGGACCAGTTTCTTCTTCCTCGGGATAATAACAGGTGTGTACTTATAATTGTTTCCTTGTTTTCTGTAGTTTGCAAAATGTGTGTTTAATTGTGTGTTGTAAGTTGTAATGGCTCCACGCAGCTTGTAATCACTTATCTATTATAGATCAGTTCATCTCTCAGGTTGAATCTGTTTGGGGCTATTCACATATTGCGTCCAAAACCATGTTGAAAACGCTTGCTTCTTTCTTAACCGATTTGAATGTGTTTCTGAACTCGTGATCCTCCATCGTTTGTCTTTGTTATGGTCACCATCAGCGGTTCCTTACACGCGCTGCACAGTCAATTTTCAAAATAGCTTAACGTTTGCCACTGTGTGGATTAACACTGAATGTGTGTCGTTGTTATTGCTTAGGGTTAGGAATAGAGTAATATGCTGGTGTTTTACTGCATTGCTTTATTGCACTACTGCATTGGGCTCTCACATACTTTCAGCTACTTAATAGCAGTATTGGGCATTTCTCTCTGTCTAGCGCTGAACCCAATCGACTAATCACAACAGACCGGTTCATCGGACCAATCACAGCAGATTATCTTCATGCAAAAAAGGGGTTTGGGAACAAATTAATCGCTGAATGAATCATATTAGTCGTTGGGATAAATGGGTAAAAATAAATGCATATTATAAGACAATGAAAGTGTTTTTTGACCTTGTATGTAAATCAGCTTGTTGTTGGAGACCCCCATAACCAAATAATGACCCTTTTTAATGCATAATAGGGGCTCTTTAAAACTATTATGTTTAGAAATGTCTTGAAAAAAATCTGTCAAACAGAAATTGGGTAATAAAATATCCAGTAATAATTTAGGAAAATACCAAAATATATTATGAAACACTTTTTATATTCAAATATATATTAAATACTGTACATGTCAAATACTGAAAAACGCAGTTTGGACAAAATACAAAATTTTGAGCCATGCAGTATGGAATATATTTAAAATATATCTAAAATAGCTATTTTTGCCTCAGGGATGCTGATGATGCTTAGTTTCTTTTTAAGTCAAGCTGATAATATATCCCATTATAAAATATGCAAGAGGATCTGTGTGGTATATGAAAGTGGGCAGAGAGATTCTGGGTGTCTTAGCCTAGTGTGTGTTGTGTTTATATAAGTGGGAGGATCACAAAGTAAACCTCTGGCTTCATTTCAAGCCTTTTCACAACAAACCCCAGGGCTGTGTCAGATTTATCTGAAAATTTTCTCATAAAAAAGTACAAACCAAACAAATCCCATGTAAGGAGACGCCCACTGATATAAACAGCTGCTTTCGGAGCCCTGGATTCAAAACTGCCCCCCACCAAAACAAACTTTTCTTTTCTTCCTTCCTTTGTCTTCTGGATACAGAATTAAGTGTTCCAGTGCAGGTCGAACTGCAGTAAGGACGCTCAGGATGAAGCAAATCTGGTATTATCACAAAATAAAACAACCCAGCTAACAAAGAAAGTTCTCAGAATGTTCTTACAAAGTTAGGCACAAACATCAAGGAAAGCTTTTTATAATTTTTTTAATGCTATTATCACTTGTTTCAGAATATTTAGAGAGCACTTAAAGGGATAGTTCACCCTAAACGAAAGTTACTCACTATTTACCCTTCCTTAAGTGTTTGCTTATACTTTCAGAGCTTCTTTCTGTTGAACACAAGATAAGATACTTTGAAGAATGCTTAAATTCTGTAACCATTGATATCCATAGTAGGAAATAAAATACTATGGAAGTCAATCTTTACAGGTTTTGGGCTTTCTTCAAAATATCTACGTTTGTGTTCAACAGAAGAAAGAAACTCAAACAGGGTGACAAAACTTTCATCTTTGGGTGAATTATTACCTTCCCTGTTCCAGTAGATGGCAAAAAATCCTTTACTCAAGTAGAAGTACAGATACTCATGTTTAAAATGACTTTAAAAGTGGAAGTATGGACTACACTTTTGTACTTACAGTAAGTAGTACGGCCTGAAATAAGTACTTAAGTAAAAAAGTATTCATTACTACTACCTGTTTTAGTTTTACGCTGGTAACTACACCACACATCATGTATACATCTATACAAAAGAACTTATATATCTATTTTTTTTTGTCAAATTTTCGTTGCCTTTTCAACGTTTCAACTGCAAAGTAGCCAAGCAGCATCACCAAAAAGTTGCCCTGTGTGTCATCATCTGGTCACAACATTTAACTTTACGTCATACTCATATGTATATTCTAAAATGTAATTCTACTGCTGATATAAAGTATTTATTACTATTAAATTCCATAAATTTAACACTTCATTTTGTCCAAAACATATTTTAGTCATTTTTTTCTTTTGATAAAATAAACAACTGAATGTATTTGATTATACAATTTTTACTAAAGCTGCTTCATTTTAATTCAAACAGCACACTCTTGCAGCTCATCACTGTTTGTTTTTTGTTTTGTTTGTTTGTTTTCAGAGTATTGTCTATATTTTATTTAACAGATAAAGTTATTAATGCTGTTAATAAATTTTTTGCATCACCTTTTTTCACATGATAAATTCCTAATCATTTGCAATAAATTTTATTCATAAATCACCCTGTATAAATACGTTTGATGTTCTAAAATATTTATCTAACAGTCTAACAAATTTAAATAAAGACAACAGCGTATATACATAATATACATGTTGAAACTAGGAAACAGTATAAAATCTGTACTAGGAAATATGAACTCATTGAAAACAAAGGAAATAAACCTCACTACATAACGTTTTTTTTTTTTTTTTTCGTGGTATTAGATTTAAAGATGTGGACAAAAGACTTCAACCACATTTGAATTCAAGATTTGAACAGGAATGCGTTTCTTGTTTTACCTGTGCTCTGATTGACCAAACGCATCTTACTACCCAGTATAAACATGACATTAGTCATCAGTCATGTTTATTTCAGACTCCCTCTTTCATCCACATTAGCCATTATCATGGTAAGCTTAAATAAACAAGCCTACGGTGCATGATCAGAGGTTGAAAAAGCTGCGCACTGCAGCGCACAATGACAAAAAATTGTTCGACAGTATCAAAAAGGTGTTCAAATTGAGCAATGACAAATATATATATATATATATATATATATATATATATATATATATATATATATATATATATATATATATAGATAGATAGATAGATAGATAGATAGATAGATAGATAGATAGATAGATAGATAGATAGATAGATAGATAGATAGATAGATAGATAGATAGCGCCACAAAAGGCATGGAATCGAAAGTAACGAGCCCAATTAAGGATTAGGGAAGGAGTAGAAAGTACAAATATTTGTGTAAAAATGCAAGGTAAAGTAAAAAAGTTGTCCGAAAAATAAATAGTGAAGTACTGATCCCAAAAAAATCTAACTAGGTACAGTAACAAAGTATTTGTACTCCGTTACTTCCCATCTCTGCCTGTTCCTAATATAGAAAGTAATTAGTTATTTTGTTAAGGTAACTTCATTAGGTTAAGGTTAGGTTCAGGGGTAGGTCATTACCCAGCTTATGTATTGACTATGCACAGTACAGTCTATAGTATGTACAGTTGAAGTCAGAATTTTTAGCCCCCCTTTGATTATTTTTTTTATATTTCCCAAATTATGTTTAACAGAGCAAGGACATTTTCACAGTATGTCTGGTAATACTTTTTCTTCTGGACAAAGTCTTATTTGTTTAATTTTGGCTAGAATAAAAGCAGTTTTAAAAAATAAACAAAACATTGTAAGGTCAAAATTATTAGCCCCTTTAAGCTATATATTTTTGATAGTCTACAGAACAAACCATTGTTATACAATAACTTGCCTAACTACCCTAACCTGCCTAGTTAACCTAATTTTAAGCCTTTAAAAGTCACTTTAACCTGTATAAAAGTCTCTTAAAAAATAGTAAAATATTATGTACTAATAATTCTTGACTTCAACTGTACATGCGAAACAGGAATTGTAAGTGCTTCCACATTTTCACAGCTCAATGGAAACGTTAGCACAATGCTTTAAGAACACATTTTTGTTTGCGCAGTAGCTGGATATGTCATATGTGTAAAATCTACCACCTTATTCTCCAAAACGTCCCACAATGACAGTAATTAGATTGTTGCTGTATATTTGCAAACAGCAAGACAAACGCACCAGATGGCGACTTTGTGTGGTGCATGAAAAACAACATTAAGTAATTAGCTTTATTTTCAATTGTTTCAAAATCAGCGACTCCATTCAGTTCAGCTCTCTTGTAACACAATCTGCTCTCTCAAATGTCCGTTCCTGACATTATAATAAATAATATCCTCTTAATGATGTTTCCGTTTTCAATAGCAAGTGCCCTACGGAGGTCTACGGGCGTCCATGCCGGGTGAGAAAGTAGAATTTGTGGGTCAGTTTTCCAAAGGTTATTGATAGCTCAGCTCTGTTCAGCGAGACAGGAGAAAACAGAATATTTTAGGAGAGTTTTATTCATGAGGTATGAATAATAGAAAAATGCACATATCCATTTCAAATAAGTGCACACTGACATGCTTTATTGACCGTTAAAAAATATGATGGCTCACGCACACACACAAACACACACATACACTCGCACAGAGGTGAGGTAAGGTTGAGGTGAGCTCATGTTTACCTCAGGCTTCATCCCACAGGAAATAGTAGAGCCGCTAGACGGTATAATGAGGAAATACTATGGTATCCAGATGATTACCGCGGTCTCTAATGCATCCTAATGCACCTTTTCACACTGTATAAAACATCACATCATAAAAGAAACATCATTGGCTCTAATTAGGACTTGATGACATCAGGCCTTTGGGATACGCTTCATATGCCGGTTGTAACAGTAATAATTCTCACATATGGTCGGCGCTCTAAAACCAATCAATGTTTCTGCTTAAACATCAGGTAAATAGTTTGATGGTGGCGTGTCAGCGTAAATTAGCTGATGCATTCGGTGAATGTTAAATTAAAGTAAACCAGCTGCCGGTTGTTTGTCGTTAAAACAAATGAGGTGCACACTATCTTAAGGTTAATTACGACACATCACTGTCTCATACATTCATGCGGATGCACAGCTGGATTTCTCAAAAAGAAGAAGAAGAAAAAAACTGCAAACGTGAATCATTCATGTGCGTAAAAGAATTACGGGCTGACAGTGATGGTGAGTGAAGCAGATGAAACGTGTCAAGAACATGTCCAGGTCATATTCTACTGCAGGAACAAATGAGAAACTTTGCCCATGAACGAGTTTTAAACTAATTTTGAAATGTGATATAATCTACACACAAAACATTATGCAAATGGTTGTGTAGAGTAAGCTCTTTACTGTCCTAAGAAGATCTTTATGGTAAGAGTGATCAAATTATTTATCATGTAGAACAGATTACACACAAAACAGTCAGAATTATTGACCCCTTCTGGATTTTTTAGTCTCCCTGTGTATTTTTCCACCAATTTCTCTAACTTTTTTTAAGCACATTTCTAAACATATTAGTTTTAATAACTCATTTCTAATTATTTTATCTTTGCCATGATGACAGTACATAATAATTTACTAGATATTTTTCAAGATACTAGTATTCAGCGTAAACTGCAATTTAAAGGCTTACCTAGATTAATTAGGTTAATTAGGCAAGTTAGGGCAATTAGGCAAATCATTATATAACTGTGGTTTGTTCTGTAGAGTAGACAATCAAAAAAGATATATATACTGTTTAAGAGGGCTAATAATATTGACCTTAAAATAAGTTTAAAAAAAATTAAAACTGCTTTTATTCTAGGCAAAATAAACCAAATACGATTTTCTCCAGAAGAAAAAATATTATAGAAAATACTGTGAAAAATCCATTGCTCTGTGAAACATGATTTGGAAAATATTTGAAAGAAAAGAAAAAAAAAATCACAGATCATTTTGACTTCAGGTGTATATACTGTTTAACAGAGCAAGAATTCTTCCTACATTTGTTTCATATTATCTCTCTTAGTTCGACTAGAATAAATGCAGGTGGTCATGCTGGGTGTAAAAGTAGAATTTGTGGGTCAGATTTCCAATATCTCAGCGGCGTTCAATGAGAACGGAGAAAACAGCATAAACACAATCTTTCCACATTATTTCCTATATATTTTTTCTTACTATTTATCTTTATAATAATTGTCTTTATTAAATAAAAATTACAAAATTAAGATCAAATGTTATTAAGCTTCCCTTAAGAAATATATATTTTGGATTGGCTGCAGAAGAAATGACTTGCTTATTTAAATAATTGCCATTTATAAGGGATTCATAGAACATAAGTGGTTCTCAATAAATTAGGTCACAAAATTGCATTAAGTTGAGTTAATAAAGCAATTATTACTTAATTTAGTAATGAAAAAATAAAGTATGAAAGTATAATTATTAAGCACATAATGAATGTGCTTGTAAGTAGGCCCACACTGAATCTGCGTGTGCAGAATACCGCAAATTTTCTGCCACCTTTTACCTCATTATTAATTCTGTATATTTACTTATGTAAATGGGTGTAAAGTTATATTTATTCAGTTTTAAAATTCATTTTAATAATATTACTGACTAATGTGAAAATGTTCTTATGATTTATTTACAATACCGTTTGTAAAGTAATATTTTCTTTCTTTTAGTAGATATATTATATAGAAGACTTGCTTTGTTTGCCAAATAAAGTGCATCTAATTGGATTTGCACTGTAAACATTGCATAAAAGTAAAAAAGGTATTATTTTTTAGTTTATATATTAAGGTTTTAGTTATGATCCTCCCAAAATCCTTAAGCATAAATCCGCAGATTTTTAACAAAATTCTGTGCAGACATAGCAAATAATGTCCGCAGATTCCGACTGGCCCTATAAGTCAAGAATACAGAATTTGTAGCTGTATTTACACTCTCAGAAATAAAGGTACGCGAGCTGTCCCTAGGGTGGTACCTTTTCAAAAGGTACACATTTGCACTAAAGGGTCCATATTGGTACCTCAAAAATATATATTAGTACCTAAAAATTAAGAGGAACATTTTTGTACTTTTTATGTTCTAATATGTACCTTTGAGGTATTAATAAGTACCTTTAAGGTACAAGTCTTTGAAAAAGTATCACCCCAGTAACAGCATGTGTACCTTTGTTTCTGAGAGTGTATAAGCCTATGACCTATGATGAAAATCAACTTTTGTAATCTGTTTGGACAGAACTGTATAGTGTGTTCACTGTCATATTGGAGTAATATAAACACAATAAGTCTCTTTTTTTATTTCCTGACATTAAAACTGCATGTTTGTAATAAAGACAGTAAAATCGATATGTAATTCTTAACCGCTATAATCACCACCGCACAGTTTATTTATTTATGTGTTTGTGTGTGTGTGTGTGTGTGTGTGTGTGTGTGTTTGTGTGTGTGTGTACTGCAAACGGCATTTGTGTGTGACTCATCATTTCAGAAAGCCTTGAATGAATTAACTTGGTATTTTTGACTAGTGACCTTTTTTCAGCTTCATCCGAGTCTGTCTCCATCACTGACTGCTGTTTATCTGACATAACGCATGGCGAGAAGCAGACACGCACATAGGAGCGATTTGAGGGGAGAAGCAGCTCATTTGGATTTAAAGCCACAGGCTACAAAAACAGCTTCATAGTCCTCTGACACCAAAATGGGCAGATTCTGCAGGCTACAACAATAGATCTGATGGGTATTTTGAGCTGAAACTTTACAGACACATTGTGGAGACACCAAAGGCTTATCTTACATCTTGTAAAAGAGGTCAAATACGTGCCCTTGAATAAAACATTTACATTGTGCAGTTATTATAAAGTGTTACCAAAATGGTTATTAGCAATTAGTTATTAAAACTAATATGTTTAAAAATGTGTTGAAAATGATCTCTCTGTTACACAGCAATTGGGATTTTTTTTAAATCATTCTGTATAGATAGATAGATAGATAGATAGATAGATAGATAGATAGATAGATAGATAGATAGATAGATAGATAGATAGATAGATAACGAGAGAGATACTAAGAAAATAACAAAAATATAAAAAAAGTAAAATAAAATGTTTGATTTTAGACAGAATTCTGACCTGAGTGTGTTTCTGTAGGCTTCGTCCTGATAGATTTCAGAGGTCTTTCTGTGCTCTCATCCACACACACACAGAATATGAGAGTACAGCTGAGAGAGTGACAAGCAGCAGACATGAAAGAGAGAAACAGACTTCTAGAGTAAAGAGAATCAGAGGCAGGGCAGATGGATGACACTGAAAAAAAAACAAACACGCACACAAAAAACTGAAGAATCCGAACAAAAACCAGCCGAGATATAGAAGAATATGGCATTACAGAGAGGCTTGAGAACAGCACAAAGAACTAAGGGAAAAGCAAATGAAGTCCACAGAGGGAGAGGAAGTTCTCGGCGGACACAGATGAGGTCATATTTATTAATAACACCCCTACTAATACCAACAGGCTGGGCCCGATGTGACGCTGGGACAATATGCACATGTAAGCATATGTGTGTGTGTGTTCCCTGGCGTATGTGTACGTGTGTAGAAGTTTGTTTAGTAGGACACGCTGCCCCTGTTATAACTCAGATCTGTCAGGAAACACTGCACAGAGAGCAGGAGGAAAGAAAGACGCAGAGAGAGACAGAAAATAGAGGTTACGCAGGGCCACGCTGGTGGTTGGAGCTTGGATGGATTAGAGGCACATCTGTCAAAAGCGAACAGAAACAGAGAGAGAAAGAGAGCAAGAGAGAGAGAAAGTAATTCATATACTGCCGTCTTTACTGCCAAAGCATATTTTACTGCCGTGATTAGGGATGTCAGAAGTAACGGCTCCTCAGTACAGAGTCAATACTAAAATAAAAATAAAATAAGAGATGCAGCAGCCTTTCTATAATATCTGGATTATCATACATCGACTTTGAACACACACTTGCACTCCGAGCTAGTTTATAAATCGGGAATATATAATTAATCATATATATAATAAAAAACCTATCTATCTATCTATCTATCTATCTATCTATCTATCTATCTATCTATCTATCTATCTATCTATCTATCTATCTATCTATCTATCTATCTATCTATCTATCTATCTATCTATCTATCTATCTATCTATCTATCTATCTATCTATCTATCTATCCCTCAATCAATCCATCTTTATATTCATCCATCCATCCATCCACCCATCCATCCACCCACCCACCCACCTAACCATCGTTATATTGTTCTTATATGATATCCATCCATCCATCCATCCAATTATCGATCCATCCAATTTTCCATCCATCCATTTATCCATCCATTTATCCATCCATTTATCCATCAGTCCATCTATCTATCTATCTATCTATCTATCTATCTATCTATCTATCTATCTATCTATCTATCTATCTATCTATCTATCCATCAGTCCATCTATCTATCTATCTATCTATCTATCTATCTATCTATCTATCTATCTATCTATCTATCTATCTATCCATCCATCCATCCATCCATCCATCCATCCATCCACCCACCCACCCACCCATCGTTATATTGTTCTTATATGATATCCATCCATCCATCCGTCCATCTATTCATCCGTCCATCCAATTATCCATCCATCCATTTATCCATCCATCCAATTATCCATCCATCCATCCATCCATCCATCCATCCATCCATCCATCCATCCATCCATCCATCCATTTATCTATCCATCCATCCATCCATCTATCTATCTATCTATCTATCTATCTATCTATCTATCTATCTATCTATCTATCTATCTATCTATCTATCTATCTATCTATCTATCTATCTATCTATCTATCTATCTATCTATCTATCTATCTATCTATCTATCTATCTATCTACCGTTCTTATATGATACCATCCATCTATCCTTCCATCGTTATATCGTTCTTATATGATATCTATGTATCCCTCCGTCCGCCCATCTGTCTGTCTATCTTAGTTTTTCAGAATTCACTTAATTTTTCTGTTCATTTATGGTGGACATTTCAGAAAGACAATGATCCAAAACACAGCCAATGAATGTCTCAAATGCGTTCAGAGAAAGAAAATAAAGCTGTAGAATGGCCCAGCCAATCACCTGACTTGAATCCAATAAAGAATACAAAATAAAGCTCAGATTTGATAGACGAGACCCACAGAACCATGAAGATTTTTACACTCTTATGAAGTCTGTAAATAAACACACCTGAGCAATTCATGTGACTTCATTCTCCATGTGAGAGGCGTCTTTAAGCTACCATAACTACATTTTTTTTTAAATGTTTCAGTACTTCAGTAATTTTTTCTTTGTATCATTTTATTGTTTGTATTTCTTTATTACTTTATGCTTTCTTGGTTTTTATAATATTTTTATGTTTGTATTGTTTGGGTTTTTACCAAAATCTGGTTCAATTCCATTTCAACCGGTCCTTTAGAAATATTATTCCCAGAAAGACACATGACATGTTTAATACTTCATTCCCCTACTCTATGTCCACTGATACTACAATTTATACTATGATTTCCAGGAGGTTCATATGAAGTCCATTCAAAGTCATCAGACTGACCTCTACACCAATCTAACCTAAGTCAGAGTTTTGCCTCTGTCTTTCTTTTCAAGAGACTCTCAGTAGATAAGGATTGAAACTCGATCTCTCTGCTCTATAAGGCCCGCTGGTCTTGACTTCTCCACGGTAATGGATCTCTAATAGACAAAGAGCTAAGAAAGAGGAAACAGAGGCCCCCATTTTGTTCTACTCAGCGGATCCCATGCAGACGCTCTTAAACTCTTTCCCCGGCCTCCATCTAAAATTCATTTAGAACCACTTTCGGTCAACGGCCAGCTAATAAACTGCTGGTAAATGTTGCTAAGTTTAAAAGCCCCTATTAAAAAAATCCACAACGGACTGAGAGCCAATCAATGACTGTGAAATCTAGCTCGCGTCTCGCCTTCAAATTGATACGTTCGGGGTGTGAAGTGCTTCGGTTACAGTCCTGTCACCGCTTTCACTTGACAATATATATTTTCTGTTAAGAAGTGGAATGAAAATAAAATTCGAGGAGGCGTGCAGACACACGGGGAGAGATTAGAGAGAAGGGAGAGATGGTAAGAAGTGCGCCACCGGGCTGGCCTGGGGTCAGTGGCATGAACTGAAAAACAAAAGAAAAAGAGAAAAAAGCAGCAGAGAAGTGGAGAGCACTTGAGGGCTCCTCCTGAGAGGATGCAGGCCACCTGTGCAGCATCCTTGATTACACCAGTAACAAGTGAAGCCAAACACACACAGACACACACACGGTCACACACATGCTCAAACCAATACAGAGATGAAGTTATTCTCCTACAATCGTTCTTCTAAAATACACTGTAAAATATCCATTTGTTAACAGTTTCTGTATGTCGTGATTCACAGGTTTATTGATGGTTAACAATTGCTTTATGCAACATAGGCTCATTCTAAAAACGTTACCCTATATACATTTCTGGAAATCGCGGATTATGTAGGCAAAAGTAAGTAAATGAATGCCATGGGGCGGTAAGACGCCGTTGCTTTTAGCACTTACCAGCTGACCGCTTACTTCCGTATGGACCGCTTTTTTACTTTTACCAGTTTGACCAGTTGCACGCCATGTACATTGGTGGACTTAAGACGCAGAGAGGAGTTGACCACGACGACGAGGTTCGAGTCCGTGAAAAAACAGTTCCAGAAAGTGGGTAAAACAAAAACAAAATCCAAAAAATAATTTAAACAAATAAATAACAGTGTGAGAATGTGATAAAATCTGAAAACACTGTAAAAATCAGGCGAGGGCTTTTCTTTTACTGGATTGCTTTTTAAAACTGTTGGTTGGGTTTGGGGAAGTGTCAATCATTCCTTTTCAAAACACTATTGATTGGGTTTAGGGTCAGTCAGTCAATCAGTCAGTCGACAGCAGCCTCAGGCTGATTTACGCAAGAACAGCAAGAGCAAATGGCTCTCGAGAGAACTCAGGTGAATTTGCAAAAACAAAAACTGCAAAATAAACGTAGCTCCTGCCTGGGACGTATTTAGCGGTCTCCAGAAATGTACATAGCAGTATGTTTTCAGAATGAGCCAGGGTTGGCATTATTGGACATTGATCTATTCTTTGTAGGTTTTTGATGTTGAAAATTCAAAACAGACATTTGAGTGGGTTGAAACAATATATTGTACTTCAATAATCAAGCCTGTAAAACAGAAAAAATACCAGGATTTGATATGGTAATTTAAAACAGACCCAGAGACTATATCACTTTTAAAAATGACAATAGAAGTCACTTTTCTACATCAAACGTTGTTGGAGGAAAGATCAAGGTGCCATAATGCAACTCAATAGCATAAAAAATAAAAAACAAATGCAATTTACAGTAGAAAACTTCATGTTTTACAGTGTAGGGAAGGTTTAAAACAGTTGAAGAAAGCATATCTTCTAATATAGTTATTTGCTTTATCCTGATTGGTCAGTTGTTTTCTTGGTGAAATGTTCTTGTGTTTTGTCCATTTGTCAATGGTTTTCTCCTGGTTTCTGGTCTCTCTGTATTTTTTGCATCTAATTTAAAAAATGTAAACTCAAATAAACACAAATTAAAACAAAATAAATAAATATAAAGTGATAACAATCAGCCAGCTATTTAGCTGTGAAATTATGTCCTTTTCACAGCACTACTCATAAATAAAATAACACATTAAAATGTAACAAAAATGTAACAGAATTTCTTTAATTATGTGAATAATTCCTTAAACAAGGACACTTAAATAGATTAAAAGTGACAGTTAAAGCATTTATAGAGCTATAAAAGAATTTCATTTCAATAAAACACTGTTCTCTTGAACTATGCATCAGTTAATCCTGTAAAAATGTTTGGGTTTCAATAAAATATAAAGCAGTTTTTTTCAGTATTAATAATGACTCTGAAAATTCAGCTTTGTATCACATGAATGAATCCCATTTTAAAATATACTGTATTTAAATATATAGGTAGGTAGGTAGGTAGATAGACAGACAGACAGAAAGACAGACCTATATAAACCAGCATCAGTAGGTTAACCACTGTATCATGCATCTCTAAAAATAGCAGCATCCCTACAGAAACACTGACACTTACATTCTGTCAATACTCCAGGACACGTGATTCGCTCAATCGATGCACATCATGTGTGTGCGATATCCAATCCAGCATT
Organism: Danio rerio; assembly: GCF_052040795.2. Taxonomy (NCBI): domain Eukaryota; kingdom Metazoa; phylum Chordata; class Actinopteri; order Cypriniformes; family Danionidae; genus Danio; species Danio rerio. Next base: position 15,480,224 of record NC_141025.1, read on the forward strand.
AATTTGTAACTCATACCTGAATCTCCAGGTACAGACTAATGGAGTGAAGCGCTGCAGATTATCCCGGACAGCCCAGAGCGCAGCTTAACCCGCAACAATAACCACATGCACAATGCTGCTTTGTTAAGGCTGGGAGGGGAACCTCACCATCACAACAATACAAATGCACACACAGCGTCACACGGCCATCACAACCACAACAGCCGTGAGACTCGCTCCGTCAGACACACACCTACACACACAGCACGCGATTTAATGCTATATGCCTGGGTTATTAATTAAATAAGAGCTCCCTGAGGGAGAGGAGGGGGTGTGCGGATTGTGAATTTAATCGCCACACATTCAATAACAGCATCTGAAGGCTAAAGAGAGAGGGAGAGAGAGAGACAGAAAAGTACTGTAATGCCAGGCTGGGTTGCCGTAGTGCATTCTTTCAGTGTGTGAAATGATGCAATGCAAAAATAATACTAGATCACATTATAATCAAGTGAGTTGTGAAAACTAGATCACATTATAATCAAGTTAGTGGTGAAAACTAGATCACATTATGATCAAGTGAGTGGTGAAAACTAGATCACATTATAATCAATAATGCAGCTTGTACAATGCAAGCCACTTTTGCAATGCAGCAAAACTAGGCTGCGACCTCTATCATCAACAAAGTAGTCTGTATGATAAGCGAGGGTTGATTAAATAATTGCCAAAAATCTCCCTTAATACATGTCACAAGTCATTTTCGGGAAACGAGCGTTGTAAAACAAAGAGAAGAATTTTGTGATTTGTAAAAAAATGCATTTAACAGTGTGTGTTATTAAGATGCTAGTGTTTTTAAAGATAAACTTTAAGTCAGGGGTTTCCAAACTTTTCAGCCCCCAAAAATGACAATCCCAGTGACTTGCGACCCCCAATATCCTCTGAGGTGGTGTTAAATACAGAAACCTTGCATGCAATGGCACACACACACACACCAATAGACCAAAGTCTATGCTTTTTTTAATTTATTTTTTTAATGTATGTGAGTGCTGTAAATGGGCCACAAGGTTTAACCTGGTGTTATAAAATCAATCTGCTGCATCTGATGCTATTGTTGTTTCTTTAATATAATGTAATTACCCCAGGGGTCGCAATTCAACAGAACTAGTAACTATAAGCTATTATAGTGACTTTATAGTATATAGTAGCTTTAAACAACATTTTTTTTTCTCTTCAGTAGGTTATGGATAAAACATGGTTATTCTTATGGTTTAATAAAAATAAATAGATTTTTGGAAATCAGCAGGCGACCCCCCCCTTCATTGTCCCGCGACCCTTCAGGGGGTCCCGACCCCCACTTTGAGAACCACTGCTTTAGGTAATTGATGACTGCAATGTAATCTACCAGTCCATTTAGACAGCAACAATGTACTAAAAGCTTATATTTATCTATTGCACTTTTTACCAATTTCACAAATGCGAATGATCAAAAAAAGTCCCTGCTCACACAGAAAAAAATAAAGAAATAAATAATTATATACATATACTTGAAATCAGAATTATTAGCCCCCTTATGAATTTTTTTTTTTTTTTGATTTTTTAAATATTTCCTATATGATGTGTAACAGAGCAAGGAAATTTTCACAGTGTGTCGGATAATATATTTTTTTCTTCTAGAGAAAGTCTTATTTGTTTTATTTCGGCTAGAATAAAAGCAGTTTTTAATTTTTCAAAAACCATTTTAGGGTAAAAATTATTAGCCACTTTAAGCTATTTTTTTTTTTTTTGATAGTCTACAGAACAAACCATCGTTATACAATAACTCGCCTAATTACCCTAAACTAGTTAACCTAATTAACCTAGTTAAGCCTTGTGTAAAATGTCACTTTAAGTTGTATAGAAGTGTCTTGAAAAATATCTAGTCAAATATTATGTGCTGTCATCATGGCAAAGATAAAATAAATCAGCTATTAGAAATGAGTTATTAAAGCTATTATGTTTAGAAATGTGTTTAATTTTTTTTCTCTCCATTAAACAGAAATTAGACAAAACAATAAACAAGAGTGCTAATAATTCAGGGGGGCTAATAATTCAGATTTTAATTGTAGGTATATATTTTAACATATATGCATCCATTGTGGTGGTTCATTCCACTGTGGCGACCCCTGATTAATAAAGGAACTAAGCTGAAAAGAAAATGAATGAATGAATGTATACATGCTTGACTATACATTTACCAAAGTCACCGGCCACTTTATTAGTACACCTGTCCAACTGCTCATTAACACAAATTGCTAATCAGCCAATCATATGGTAGCAACTCAATGCATTTAGGCATATAGACATAGAGACATCAAGACGATCTGCTGCAGTTCAAACCGAGCATCAGAATGGGGAAGAATTTAAGTGACTTTGAACGTGGCATGGTTGTTTGTGCCACACAGGCTGGTCTGAGTATTTGAGAAACTGCTGATCTACTGGGATTTTCACGCACAACCATCTCTAGGGTTTACAGAGAATGGTCTGAAAAAGAGAAAATATTCAGTGAGCGGCAGTTATGTGGGCGCAAACGCCTTTTTGAAGCCAGAGGTCAGAGAACAATGGCCAGACTGGTTAAAGCTGTAGCAAAAGTAACTCAAATGACCACTTGTTACAACTGAGGTATGCAGAAGAGCATCTCTGTATGCACAATACATCCAACCTTGAGGCGGAGTTGTCTTGATTTCTGTCTCGAAAAACAAATGAGCCCCACAAAAATGAACACATAAAACTGAACACATCAAAAGCTTTCTGGAGTGAGCTGAAAATAGTGTGTATTCGTCACAAGTACAAAAAAAAAAAACATATTATTACACTGACAGATCAGAAAACATACATACACCCATCAACAGACAACTCCTTCACAGAAATCAGGGCATCCTTCAATGTGCTGTATGCCAAGTTAACACACAGACTGGTTCAATATCAGGTGAGCAACTGAATGTGAACGCTAACAGATAACTCTCCAGAAGTGACAGATGTTCTTCACACTGCTTGCACAACAGCTATATTGTTCTCATTACGTTTAACAAGACAGTCTACACCGCAAACACGCATTGGAGAAGTTGTAATGGCAGCAATACTGTTTTGTTTTTTTGTCACCAGCTCTCAGCATGGATGCTGTATTTGTGGAAGGAGGAAAAGGAAAAAGGGCAGAAAGGTATCCATGGGACCTGGTCTGTTTCTCCCACCCTGTCTTTCACCATTATCAGTCAACCTCTTTTAAAGAGACGCTTTATTGATTTTCTCATGCGTGGCAGAGCCATGGCTTACCAGGGGGGTTTTCTCTTTCTCTCCCTCATTCTCTTTATTTCTCCCTCTCTTTCGAAGTGCTGCTGTACAATCATAATAAAAAGAGTTTTTCTCTCCACGGCTGCCTCTTTTTTTTTTTTTTTTTGTGCGAGGGAACTTTGCTTAATAGGCGCAAAAAATAAGCTCCTAGATAAACTGTTCCATGTGTGCTGGAGAGGTGAGAGAGAGAGAGAGAAAGAGAGAGAGAAGGAGCAGGCAGCACGTGGAAAGGGTCTATTACAAACACACAGGAGCACTCGGCATGAGGATCCAGGGGAAAAAAGACTCACTGGAGGGAAAAGAGATGGAGAGAGGAGCTGAAAGAGAAGGAGTGACTGCAGAGATTGATGCTGTGTTTGCTGTCTGCTGGTTTGCCGTTATCTCTGTTTCTCAGGTCCAGCATTTATGGGGGCTCCTGTGCTTTGCTCTTCTATCTTCCCCTCTCTTTCTCTCCTCTTCTGCCTTTGCGATTTCCATTTAAAGCACTTTACATACTATAAAAATGACACTTTGGATAGTTTTTTTTTTATAAATAAAGTAAAACAATTAAAGAAAACTAAAATAAATGTAATTAAATGTACATCAATTAAATGTACATTTATTCATTCATTTTCTTTTCGGCTTAGTCGGAATAAACCACCAACTTATCCAGCACATATATATATATATATATATATATATATATATATATATATATATATATATATATATATATATATATATATATATATATATATCTGAATATTTGGAGTAGCCCATAAATTATTATCGCATAGTTATTAACATTTTAATTAAATGAAATAATAAATAAATAAAAAGTCTGAAAAAGCAGTTGGATTAATCCATCCATTACTATCTCATTATCTAGTTAAATAAAAATTAATGGAAATGTAAATAAATTAGTTTAAAATAAAATATATATTAGTTATAAAATATAAAATAAAATATAGAAAAATATTTGGAGTAATCCATCTATTACTATCACATAAATAGTTAAAACAAAATAATACAAATGTAAATAAATGAAATAAAATGAAGAAAGAAAGGACGTGAAAAAGTAGTTTGTAGTAATCGATCCATTACTATCGCAGAGTTAAATAAAAAAATCAAACAAATTTAAATAAAATAATATAAAATAAAATATAGAAAAAATATATGGAGTAATCCATCCATTACTATCGCATAGTAAAATCATGAAATAAATAAAAAAATTCAAATTTAAATAAAACTAAAGAAAGAAAGGATGTGAAAAAGTAGATGGGATAATCCATCCATTACAGTTAAATAGTTAAATAAAAAATGAATACATATAAAAAAAATCTAGAACCGATCTGAAAAAAAAAAAGTTGGAGTAATACATCCATTATTATCGCATAGTTAAATAAAAAATAACACAAATTGAAATAAAATAAAAATATAGAAAAGATCAGAAAAAATTGCTGGAGTAAATACATCCATTACTATTGCATAGTTAAATATTTTAATAAAAATGTATAAATAAATTATACAAATTTATATAAAATACAATATGGGAAAGATCAGAAAAAATATTTGGAGTAATCCATCCTTTATTATTGCATAGTTAATAGTTTAGTACAGTTTAATACAAACTTAAATAAAATAAATAAAGGAACTGAAAAGTATGTGGATAATCCATCCATTACTATCGCACAGTTAAATAGTTAAATTAAAATTTAAATAAAAGTAAATATAGAAAACATCTGAAAAAATATCTGGAGTAATCCAGCCATTACTATTGAATAGTTAAATAAAAAAATAACATGACTTTAGGATTAATGTTCTAGCCACTCATTCCCATACATTTAATGGGAAAGAAAACAGGTTCTGTCAAATTTTTAAAAAATGACAAAAAGCAGCATAAGAAATCCCATTCCATGGAAGAAATAAAGTCATGGAAGAAAACATGAGGTAAAAATAAATAAATAAGGAGATTTTCTTATGACTTATTACGTTAACACTCTACTGCGAAAATGACTTGAGGTTTCTGAGGGTGTGCAGCTCAAGTTAAAGTTTTGCATGAGAAACAAGTAACATTTTATAAAATATTATTAAAACAATTAAATATATTAAAATGCCAGAAAAATACATTAATTCAAAATTATTTCACATATAGTATTATAATAATATTGTTGCATTTAAAGCATTTAGGGGGCGAAGCAGTGCCGCAGAAGATAGTGCTGTCGCCTCACAGCAAGGTGTCAAGGTGTGTGTGGATGTTTCCCAGAGATGGGTTGCGGCTGGAAGGGCATCCGCTGCGTAAAAACTTGCTGAATAAGTTGGCGGTTCATTCCGCTGTGGCGATTTATATGTACAGTTGAAGTCAGAATTATTAGCCCCACTGTTTATTTTTTCCCCAACTTCTGTTTAACAGAGAGCAGATTTTTTTCAACACATTTCTAAACAGTACTTCAATAACTAAATTCTAATAAATGATTTATTTTATCTTTGCCATGATGAAAGTAAATAATATTTTACTAGATTTTTTCAAGACCCTTCTATATAGCTTAAAGTGACATTTAATGATTTAACTAGGTTAATCTAGGTTAGGGAAATTAGGCAATTTATTGTATAACGATGGTTTGTTCTATAGACTATATGGCCTAAAGGAGCTAATAATTTTGACCTTAAAATGTTTTTTTTTTTTTTTTATTAAAAACTGCTTTTATTATAGCTGAAATAAAACAAATAAGACTTTCTCCAGAAGAAAAAATACTATCCGACATACTGTGAAAATTTCCTTGCTCTGTTAAACATCATTTGGCAAATATTAAAAAAAGAAAAATCAAAAAGGGGCTAATAATTCTGACCTCACCTGTATGTATTCATCCTGGTGTCATTGCAAGCTTTCCGAGAAATATCCCAGCCACTGTTTTCCATACAGTGAATGTAAATAAGTGCTGTCAAACTTCAAAAAATCACAGAAAGCGCCATAAAAGTATCCCATTCCATGAAAAAAAAGTTACACAGGCCTGAAAAGAAAACATGAGGGTAAATAAATAATAAGACTTTCCTCTGACCTATAGCTTTAAGTACACTCGACTGCACACACAACTTGAAAATGATGATGAAGTGGTTTCTGAGGGTGTGTGCGGCTCAAACATGAATTTTGCAGATGCGTAACGATCTTCTCCCAGTAGCATTAGCATTTGATCTCTCTTTTTCTTGCTGTTTTATGTCTCTATCTGCATTGGTCTCTCTCTCTCTCTCCGAGTGACACAGCCAGTGTGGCGGCGCAGCAGGAGGTGAGCAGCATGTAGCAGGCCAGGGTTAAAGGTCGTCCTGCAGAAGATGGGGGAGGGTGAAGGGCTAAGCGTTTGCACACACTACCTCGCCAGGGTCTAATGCTCCAACAGCCTCGCCATTGTTACCCCATCCTGTGGGTCTGGCACATCTGGGGGATCTGCTTCGGGGATCAGGCTGTAGAAACGGGCACCTTGCACCAGGAGGCAGCGTGTTGGGGTGGTCTGCCATGGAGGTTTTTGCGGACGTATGTCCCGAGGGAAGGGGGAAGGGGGCCCAGCTGTGGAGCGGTTTCTGCATTTCTGCCCCAATGGCAATACACAACTACTTTTATTGTGTGTGTGTGAATGCTGGTGTGTTTGACTGTTTGTTCCCCTGGTGTTTCCTGCTGCACAGTCTTCAAGTCGCATGGGAAGGCATTATGTTAAAGGGCGAAACAATGCCAAAGTGCAGTTAGATTGCTTAGATTTTCTGAAATGGTTCAAAACATGCTGCTGCGACGCAACGCGGGACACTGTTGTGTGTGGCTGAAAGAGCTTTGCTTTGCATTTGCTAAAGCATTCTAAAAGGTCTTGCTAATTGGCTTCTTGCTGTCAAGATTTTGAAAAAGTCTATATTCCAATACAATTCTACAGAAAAAGTCTAATCTGTTTGTATAAACAAAACAACATTGGACCAATTGGCATGGAATGATAACTGGTTTCAAGGATTGGAAAAGTGAAGGTTTTAAACCTGCTAATATTTTCTGTTATACAGTTTCAATGTTGTACATGTAAGTTTTTTCTTTCTTTTTTCACGTTTTTACGATTATTTTATTTCGTTTTTTTAAGGTAAACATATCTCCAACAGAAAGCCACCCCCACATTAAAAGCTACTTGTCAGCCCACAATTTAGGAAACATTTTAAAAAACAAATCGCTTATACCCCAACATCCAAACATGCACTGGACCTGAGAAGTGCAGTGACTAAGGGTTTACTCACACTATGTACAGTTGCCGAAGCATGCTTGTCCCCCCTCCCGTCTCCTCTGACAGCTCGTACTCACATTACATTCAGGCCTGGGCACACTCATGTCATCGATGATGCGCTGTTCAGTTTAAGAAGCGTTCTCGCTCAGCACAGTGGAGATTTCTTTAGTTTTATCGTTTAAGAGGTTTGATATGCGGTGACACAGTCAAATATTCAGCCGAATAGATCAGCCACTTTTGACGCTCAAAAACAATCATAAAGTCCTTGTGTTTAAGGAATTAGGAGGTTTGCTGAAGGTGCAGCTGTCGTGCAGTAAGGTGTTTGCGTCTTTAATAATCTGCGACAGTTTGCGTGCATTGAACAGCAAGAAAGATTAATTAATCTATTTGAAACACTCCTGTAAAAGTCACGTCTCAAATTCAGTTTCAGACTCAGGCACACTTTCCACTCACACTACAAGCGTACCACGCCAAAGCCCAAGTGAACCGCACTCTGGCACACCTTTTCCAACTGGGCCAGGGCCGGCCAACTGCGCCCGATTTAGAGCACTCACACTTCTCAAACGATCCGTGAAATGAGCCTGGGCAAGGTTCGGATGGCATAGTGTGAGTGGGCCTTACTTTATATCCACACTTCACGCACTTAACGACCGCAGTTTTGCTTAAGTACTGGAATGAGCAGAGCCATTGGGTACACATGTTGGATTACTGTATTTATTTTGAATTGTGAAAGCAAAATTCTCTGGAGAGTGATTACAGCAACTCCCGATTGGGAATGCGGTTATACTCATGGCAGCTATTATTTGGTACTTTGGTCATTTATTTCTCTAACTTGGCAACTGACAAAGGTCATCAGGGAATCGGTTTGAATTTCCGCTAAGTAGAAAAACAGGGTTTCATTTGGGACGACACTACATACATATACTATTTTGTTGAGTGTGTAAGTGCACAGTGCATGAGTACATAGTGTATAGTGTGCCATTTGGGAGGCAGCTTTTGTAATATTTGGCGCCAGTTTTTCAGAAAGTGACGATTTTAGTCTCTTTGACTCACTGGATAGAATCAGTGCTTTGTTTGCAAATGTTTTATGCGATATTCCAGTTTTGCACATGAGTCTAATTTGCATCTTTGGAAGGAAACATAGCTACTGACTCCCTGAATATAAGTAAATGATGGTGAAATTCAAATATAACTACCCTTTTAAAATCGAATGCATATATCAAAAAGCTCAATCATTCATCCCTGTTTTAGGGTAACAATCTAATTTCGAGTTTTCTGATTTAAAACAACAAATTCAAGTTTTCTGGCTATCTATATTTTGACAGAACACTCAATAGAGCCCAGTATACTCACTGAAAAGAAGCAAAAAGAAGTTTAAAATTCCTAATGTTAGTGAACGTGCACAATATAACGGCGATCCTGGATTAACATCTATGTTGATCCTGGAACATTATTAAACCGTAAGACTAAACTAAACATAAACAATAAACATATTCCTGAATTCTGATTGGCTGATTGGAATGTTGTTCCAGAACCAACATAGATGTTAATCCAGGAACATGTCCTATTTGATAAAATCTGGTTGGTGTAGTGAACGTCTCAATGCCGCTCCTGCAGCTGATAGAGGTATCTGGATTAATATGTAAATATGTGTTGCATTTTTTCCTATTTAATAACAAAATTTGCTTTTTTTTAATCAAGGAAGACGGTAAAGCCACAAAGCATGCTTACCCATTACATAACTGCCATGGACCAACGGTAGCTGGAAGTGTTTTCTAGCCAGGGTTTTTTTTCTAGAAAGTTTGCTTGCTTTTTGTACATTTTTACAAACTCTCAGAACTTAATTTAGCCAATAACATCACACAAACTCATTCTTCGATTTCGCTTTGAAGTTTATTGCGGAAAGTCTCTCTTTCATTAATAAATGAAGTATGGGAAAATGTTTGACATACTGGATTGTGAAATGCACAACGAAACATTCCAAACATTGCATATGCAGCAATGAAGTTTATGTGGTGATACTCTGACAGATAATGAGCATCACTCTGAAACACACAGCGCATTGATTTATCTCATTAAATCTCAGCAAATACAATTGAATATTTACAAGTTCACATACTGACGTTGGATTTATGTTCATTAATCGTGCAGCACTATTATTCATAAAACACAAACAGTTTGGGGCACATTTAACGCTTAGGCTTAAGGGTTTGTTCAAATCCTAGTGCCACTAATAATGCACACCGTAAAAGCTGAACACCACACAACTGCGCGCTTATCTGTGCAGATGGGCTTTAAACACTCCAACATTCAAATTACGGTCTGGGCAGCAATCAGTAGAAAACACTCGCTGAAATAGACTAGAGATTTCGCCCGTTCCAACTCTATTGTGTGCAACAATACACTTAAGCAAATACATTTGGTTTTGGAGGGAAAAAAACCCCAGCTATTAATTCCCAGGCAAGGAGGTATATGAAGCACCCAAACCAGATGCAAGCTCAGTAAACAACCTGAGCCCTAGATGCATTAGGGCAAACATCTGTTAGAAGTGAGTGAGAGACAGAAAAGCGCTTTGAGGGAGGACTAAATCTGCACTCGCACAAAGCATAAACATGTGATTGTGCTTCTAAATAACGTTTCTGTAAACACCATTTCCGAAAGGACATTTGGAAATGGCTCACACAAAAGCAAATCACCGACCGGCCTTTTTTATTTTAATGCAGTTCAGCTCCTACCTGTAGCTGCCAGGCATTGAATAGGGAAAAACAAAAAAATCTGACCTTAATTTTAGGATGGACTGGAAGAGAAGTCATATAAACACAAGCGCGAGTTGTGTACGAATACACAGATGCTGCTCGGCCTGAAAAATCGCAAGCAGAGCCTGTGGGGAACGATACTAAAATAGCAGATGGTCGATACTGGTCATTTACTAGCAAATGAGAAGGCCTACGCTTTCCACCTTTCCCCTTTGCACGGCCTCCATATGCAGCTCGTAAAAGACACGCGAAACTGGCCTGATGGATCCATCTCGGTACCGAGAAAACAAGCCCCTGGGTGGAAGTAGCAAAATGAGGTGAAGGAACGTTGGTGGAAATGGCAATCAAGGTGAGGTGGTCTACTTTTTACGAGGAGGTGCACTTTATGAGTTTTTTAAATGGGAAAGTTCACGGAAATTAACATTCTGTCAGTGTTTATGTACCATAATGTCAGTGCAAACCTGTAAAGCAATACTTTTTTTTTGGTGTTGTCTTTCTTTATACAGAAAAAAAAATGCTTCAAAATATTTTTCAACCTTGTATTATGCATTTGAAGTGATTCCTTCATGTTGTCCTAACACAAATCGATTAAGTTAACTTTTTTAACAGTTTTTTATGTAAGTTAATTGAACTTAAAACAATTAAGTTATCCCTTAAAAACTCTCAAGGATTGTGTTGATTCAGCTCATTTTGAATAAGTAGTTCGGCAAAAAATTAATTTTTTTGTCCTGTATCACTTTTGTGGAAGTGCACAATGTGACAAAATACTACTGAATAAATGATTTCTTGTCTAGAGAGAGCAGGAAATATCATGAATTAGAAGTACAGTACATGGATGGCAACTTCGACAGCAGCTTTAATCATAATCTTTGTGTTTTGGTACAACACACTGTAAGAAATATAACTATAAGTTGTCTTTACTTTTTTAAAAGTGAGTAAACCAGTTTCTTTATAATGATTAGCTTTTAAAAATTTTTTTTTAAAAATTGTAAACTTAAAAATTGTTCATACATTCATTAATTTTCTTTTCAGCTTAAGGCTGATTTATACTCCTGCATCAAGGGCACGCGTATGCTACGGCGCAGCCTACGCTTGGACGCATAGCCCTCGCATAGCCCTGATGCGCACCTCTCAAAAAAAGTAACTACAGGTCGCAATGTCATGTAGCGCAAGCTCTGTGATTGGACAGCTTGTTAGCGCTGATGAGTGTGGGCAGAGGTGATAGAGAGCCCAAGACAGAGAGTGTTTACAAGTGTCGAGTCCCATGAAGGAGCTCTGGATAGAGACTTTTGTATTGTGTTTACCTTATCGTTAAAGCTTTTGCACGTCTGCAGAGTCCAGCCTCTGAATGAGCGAGTTTAAGCCACATGTTTTACGCAGCGGATGTCCTTCCAGCTGCAACCCATCACTGGAAAACATCCATACATACTCATTCATACACATACACTACGGACAATTTTAACTTACCCAATTCACCTAAACTACGTCTTTGGACTGTGGGGGAAACCGGAGCACACGGAGGAAACCAACGCGAACACGGGAAGAGCATGCAAACAGAACACAGAAATGCCAACTGATCCAGCCGAGGCTCAAACCAGTGACCTTCTTGCTGTGAGGCGATTAATTATAAAAATGAAGTTAAGACAACTTAACCGTTCCAACATGCAATAGGTTTACTAACTTTTTAAAGTATCTATACAGCTTTTTTACAGTGACACAAGTGTAGCTTCTTTTGATACGTTTTTTCACTATACGTCTTACAACAATCAAATGTTTGGTCAGTAGGGGAAAAGTAGGCGTGTAGTTGTTCGACTGAGCATTTACACCATGAATACAATCGAATGTCATTTTGACTATGTCTGAAAAAGGGCACAAGTGGTCAAGCTCAAAACATTTTAGATCCCCATTTACAACTGTATTGAGCATTGCTCAATGTTAATGGATTAATGAAAACACATCTTAATACTAGGTGTGAATGGGGCCTTAATTTGTATTCATACAGGTTTGGAACAGCATTAGGGTGAATACAATGAAACTCAATGAGGTCCAAAGCAACACTGGAACCCTTCCACTTCCACTGTATGGTCCAAAATGCAGATTGTTCTGGCAAAAACATACAATTTAAGAGTTATTTTGTCTACAAATTTTAAAGGTTTCACAGGAATGTTTCGTAGAAAAATGTAAATACTTGGTTGTCAGAGTCTATGGTGATTAACAGTGGAAAAGAGGGTCAGTCAACACTGCGTACCTATTTGATACCCAGTTTACAACTGTATTGAGCAAAGCTCACTGTTCATGGACTGACACATCTTCATACTAGGTGTAAATGGGGCCTTAATTTTTGGAATGACATTAGGGTGAATACAATAAAAGTCAACGAAGTCCAAAGCAACAGTAGACCCCTTTCACTTCCACTGTATTGTCCAGAAACTTTGTTTCTGGTCTGGGTTAAAAACTTACAACTTAAGATATTTTTTGTCTACAAAGTAACTGCAATACAAATTCTAAAGGTATGGTTCACAGAAAAACGACCACAGCCATATCACCCTGCAGCTCATGCCCGGTTACTCACTGAAGATAAGCAGGGCTGAGCCTGGTCAGTTTCCGGATAGGAGACCACATGGGAAAACTAGGTTTCTGTTGGAAGTGGTGTTAGTGAGGCCAGTAGGGGGCGCTCAGCCTGTGGTCTGTGTCAGTCCTAACACCCCAGTATAGTGAAGGGGGCCTTTACCCATCATGGTTCAATCATCCCCATACACGAATTGGTCTTATCACTTTCTCTTCACTCCACCTATAGCTAGTGTGTGGTGAGCGCACTGGTGCCGTTGTCCTGTGGTTGCTGTCGCATCATCTAAGTGGATGCTGCACACTGGTGGTGTTATGGAGAGACCCCCCCTCATGATTGTGAAGCTCTTTGGGTGTATGGCTATACACGATAAATGCGCTATAGAAAAACACATTACATTACATTACATTACATTACATTACAAAAATGGAAATGCTTGGTTGTCAACTTTTTTTAAAACATAGTCTTTAGTGTTTAACAGTAACTTGAAAGCACTTGATGGTCAGTTAATGTTGCGCACATTTTATTTTTTTTTTTTTTAATGAATTGTCTCTTGTTGTGCTTTTTAACATTCCAGGTTAACTAACTAAAAAAACAGGTCTGAAACTACACAATAGAGTACCTCAGGGGAAATATTTTTCTTTAATAGGCCTTTTTAAAGGTTTTTCGGTCAAAACTTAGTTTTTCTGAAACGGTCAAGTCTCTGTATCACTTTCACAGCTCTGTGCGGATGTGCAGGCCCACAGCTGCGCACACACGAACAAACACACACACACAAGCGGCATCACATCATTCCAATATGTGTAAACACACTGGGGGATGGTGGAAAAAGCTCTACCCTTAACACAAATGCACACAAGCTGCCCTTCCATCCACACACACACACACGCACACACACACACACACTCACAAACACACAAGCAATCTCTTCTATATTTGCAGTCCTGCTCTTAAAACACTTTTCCCCATCCACTTATCTAAACATCACCCATGTCCATCTCCAGCCCCTGCTGTTTTCACTCACCCGTCTCGCCAGACGAGCGTCCACTCCAGATCAGGGTCCGCATGACCTCTCTCCACTTTTACACATCTCTCCTGAGACGCCAGGAGTAGCATTGCGCTCATTACTAATACAGGTGGAAGCCAGGAAACAGAGAGACTAACTAGAGGCAGAGAGGAAATGGCATATAGGCGCACACACTGATAGAGAATAATGAGGGTTCTAGTCGAAGGGGTCGCCGTCAATACGTGCGGCCACCGCACATCAACTCCCAGCAGAGAACGAGGGACAAATAACCCTTGTGCGGGCTTGAATAGGAAACACACTTCACAATAAGCCGGAGGACGGAAGGTGAGGCATCATGCCCGCCAATTGATTGCTATTCACTGGCCGCAGAGGCATTTCAGGGACACGTCACGTTGGTTAGCTGCATGCCTTAATTGTGCGACCGTGTCCGCAAAAACCACACGATCATAACAAGACCCAAGGCCAGAACATTTGCTACGTGATGTCAGGGATGTAATCCAATAATTCATTCATGTGATACCAGTTCCTGCAGGGGCAGATAGCGAGCGCTCGGGACGGCTTAGAAAAGAGGCTTTCGGATTCCATACAGGTGCTTTCGATTGCTCTATGCAACGCTGTTGACATCACAATAGCTTCCGATGCACTTCAGCCGGGAATTATGACTGCCTTTGAGATGATAATCCAATTAAAATGGATGGTTTATTCCTGACATTTCACCACAAACGCATGCATAAAAAGTCAAACTGTGATTTGAACGCTCAAGGATAGCCCTTATTTCTGAATGAATACACTATGAGTGCGCAAACGCAGTCGCAAACACATATTTCTACCTGATCCGATGAAACATTTCATTTCAGGCTGGTTAATTTAGATGTTAGCTCATGGAGAACATTTGTACGTTACCTGATCTCTCTTTAAAGAATCTGATATCAAAGTCAGAATAGGATCTGCTATTCAACATCTCAGATGAAGCACCGGATGATCAGAATACAAATAGCTTCTCTTGTCCTTGCGAATCCCCTGTTAAAGTGCTAAACCTTGTATGGGAATCTCTGTGTGTGTGTGACTCAGGTATTATAGACTACGGAAGGATGCAAGTCTATTGTGGTACAACAATGAGTAGATCTTCCCTCCAGGAGCCCAATTTGACTCTCAATGGATTTGAAGAACATCTGGGCTGAAGGGGTGACAGTGTATGGGCCCCCGGTAAGCTATTCCCTGCCAAATGCATTTAATGCACTATCTTGAAAACAAACATGAATGGAGCACAATTATGCCGTTACCGATCTGCTCTCCTTCCACTGTTCATTAATAGACAATGACGAGTGCGTATGACGGCCCACGTCACAATAATAAAGACCTTTGTTAGACTCTTCCAGTCTCCTCTGCGGTAACAGACACTGAATGAATCACCATATTATAATGGACAATCGATTGTTCTTGGATGTGATGATACAAACTGTGCTCGGGATTTCACAAAGACAAGCTATAAATTCCCATTCACATTTATTCTTCTCAGCTTAAGCTGTTCATACACCTTGTGTCATTTTGGGGATTTAATTAAGACACAATGTGGGTGAATTTACTAAATACAGTTGCAATCTGAATTATTAATTTTTAAATATTTCCTGAATTATGTTTAAAAGAGCAAGGCAATTTTCACAGTATGTCTGATAATACTTTTTTTCTGAAGAAAGTCTTATTTGTTTTATTTCGGCTAGAATAAAATTTAATTTTTAAAAACTATTTTAAGGTCAAAATTATTAGCCCCTTTAAGCTTTTTTTTCAATAGTCTACAGAAAAAACTATTATGTTTAGAAATGTTAGGAAGAAATCTCCGTTAAACACAAATTGGGAAAAAAATTAACAGGAGGGCTAATAATTCAGGGGGCTAATAATTCTGATTGCAGCTGTATGTCCCCTCAAAACAACTAGCAAACCAAAACTCAGCATTTAAAACTATACTTTATCCTAAAAAAATATGTTCTGTAATCATTAACTCGCCATAAACCCCTCTAGCTGATTGGGCTTTTCCATGCATAGGCTATGAATGGTAAATGAAGATGTCAAACATCAGAAAGACCACAAAAGTATCCCAAATGTTGTCTTTTTGAAGTCTTTTCAACGACAAACATCCCAAATTGAAGTTAAAATTCTCACACTGATAGTCTTGTTTTGATGAATTCATAAAAACACACATGAGAAGCAGCTCTCTAATTGTTGAATACATTATATCTATTCTTAGTTTTGAGGGCCATTAAACAACATAGCAAACACAAAGACAATCACCAGATTACAACAAGTAATTTCTCATTCTATGACCCGATAAGCACAGATTCAGCAAGTTTGATACGCATAAATTATCGCTGGAAGATGCCAACAGACTCTGACAGGAGTTACACACTGATTCGACTAATCCCAGTGAAGTATTTGTAGGAAACATGGTGCAAAGTTGGCCTTTAGTCAAATCTCAGTTCATAAACTTAATGTGAATGACTCATTTATAAGCATAAACAGATCAAAGGAGGGGAAGATCACTGAATAACAACTTAAATTCTGTCTCCAATTCTTCAGACTGATGATATAGTGCACAACTTTTTATTGTACTTATAGTATATATGACTAGACACCAGTCACCAGTCAACACATGAAAAACAGTGATCAAGAATTCCTCCTTTTGTACTCCACAGTGAAAAGAAAGTCGTACATGTTTCGAAAGGCATGAAGGTGAGCAAATGACAATGTTTTTTATAAGTTTTTTAGGTTAACCTAGAACATCGGTTCCGTGCCTTGAACCTATGAAAACTCTAACAGGAGTAACACACTGATTCGACTAATCCCAGTGAAGTATTTATAGGAAAAATGGTGCAAAGTTTGCAGAACTTGTGAAAGATTCAGTTCACAAATTTAACATGACTGACTCATTTACAAAACAGACCGATCTGATTCTTGAGTTCAACTTAGCATAAACAGCTCAATGGAGGGGGAACATCACCAAAAAACAACTTAAATTCTGTCTCCAAGTCCTCAGACTTATGATTTAGCGCACAACTCTTCTGCCGATTTAATGTACTTATATTATGACTAGACGTCTCCAGTCACTACTTATTGTCAACGCATGAAAAACAGTGATCAAGAACTCCTCCTTTTGTACTCCACAGGGGAAAGAAAGTCGTAAATGTTTGGAAAGAGATGAAAATGAGCCAATTACAGTGTTTTTTAAATAATATTTTATGTTAATCTAGGACGCCGGTTCTTTGCCCTGAACGAACGTCAAACCTGTAAAAGCTCTGACAGGAGTAACACACTGATTCTTCTAACCCCAGTAAAGCATTTATAGGAAAACTGGTGCAAAGTTTGCAGATCTTGTAAACTAAAAATAAAAAAAAAGAGTTTGATTCAGTTCACAAATTTAACATGACTGACTCGTTTACAAAACAGACCGATCTGATTCTTCAGTCAAAACAGCTCAATGGAAGGGGAAGATCACCGGATAACAATTTAAATTCTGTCTCCAAGTCTTCAGACTTATGATAAAGCGCACAACTTTTTTAATGTACTTATAGTCTTGTTTATGACTAGACGTCTCCAGTCACTAGTTATTGTCAACAGTGATCAAAAAGTCCTCCTTTTGTATTCCACAGTGGAAAGAAAGTCGTAAGTGTTTGGAAAGACATGAAGGTGAGCAAATAACAGTGCTTTTTATTATTTCTTTAGGTTAACCTAGGACATCGGTTTTTTGCCCTGATCGAGCGCCCAACCTATGAAAACACCAGTGTCCACTCCATGCTCTAATTACTGTAATCGCCAGTATGCAGTGCACACTTATTTCATTACAGACGAGCAGTCACAAGAAAAGAAAGAAGAGAAGGAAAAACGCTCTGCGTGTGTCACAGCACAAAACCAACTGCTGGTGGTCAATCTCCAGAATGATTCAGTCACATTGAACATCACTTTGACAAATAATATCCACAGACTACGTTCATCACTTAATGGCTGTGTTGTTCCTCTGAGAGAAGCGTTTTATTGTGCTGTGAACGTGGCAGGAACTGCACTGTGGGGAAAAAGTGCTGATGTTGTGCATTAAAATATATGAAACCCCATCACATATAGAATAAACAATCAGCGAATATTCACTTAATCTGACACATATAAAGTTTAGTGTTGTATTTACGTCGGAGATGTGTCTGCAATGAAAACCGCACTGCGTTTGCGCCGTTATATTCGCCAAAGTGACACAAACTCTGATCTCTGATGGTTGCAACCCTCTTTAGTTAAGATTTTGAACTTATCTAAACAATATGGCAACAGTTGGAGCTCCGCCGACTGAATGACTGACTGACTTAATGACGGTATCAAATATCCTGTCCACCCCCATCGCTTTTAGAATAAACGGCATTTTGTTTTTTATTTAAAATAAAAAAAATCTAAACCCGCGATGATGTGACGTCAAATTCTAATAGAACGCATGGCTGCGATAACAGAACACTGCAACAATACTAATCCAGTTGTATATGCATTGAAAGCGACAAACTTACCTCTGGCGACTCAGTGCGTAACGCTCACGGGCTGTCAGCGCGTCCAAAAACGCACGAAAACGCACACAGCGTTTGGTCTTACAAGATCAGCATTTTAAAAACGAGCCCAAACAAATCCAGCATTTTCCAAAGAAAGATCAGCTCCTTGCGTTTTCCCGCATGCTTTTTCTTTTCTTGACGGCCAGGAGAGCGAGTGAGCCAGCGAGCGAGCGGCGCGATGGTCGGTGTCGGTTTACGCAGCGGAACTCTCTCCGTTCACTCCCTTTGTAGTAGTAGTTCTGGAGAGGGAGGAGGGTGTATTAAACCCGTCCAGATCCACTTCTTCAAAGCGGTCCCCCTCCGTCTCAGCAACTTGAACCCCGCGCCCCTGTTAAAGTGAAGCTCTCCGAGAGAAACAAAGGTGCTTACAGGGGATGGGAAGCGCCACACACATACACACACTCACTCACACAAACTGCACTGGAGGATCTACTGCCTCCTGATGGGTATCGGGAAAGCGATGAGGCGGACCGGTGCCTCACAAAAGCAGTACAAACAGGTCTCCGCCCCAATATCCCCTGTCCTGTGCGGGAACGGAGCCGGAATATCATCATAATAAGACGGAGTGAAGCATTTGTCATTCCTCTAATGGGCTTCTGTGCTGGAGCCTACTGCATTATTTTAATGACTTTTACAGTGTTAAAGTGTATACTGTACTTTGAGCATCCGTGTTGCCGTTAATCAGCCTGTTAGTGTGCAGTTAGTTAAAATAAGAATATTAAGAACAGTTTTTGACAAGAAAAAAAATTTATTAGGCAAATTGTTTTAACACTATGCTTTAGTAAAATGTTAAGGTTAAAACAGGACAATACATTTAATATTGCAATAAAACAGTGTGCTATAGGTCTAAAAGTGAAAAGTGAGTATATATGGCATCTGTATTATATTCAGCAAGTATAATACAACAAACATATGTGCATCATAACACTTTTGAATATTTTATATATATATATATATATATATATATATATATATATATATATATATATATATATATATATATATATATATATATATAGGGGAGAGTGGGGCACAAAGTAACACTTTTTGGTTTTGGACAAATAATGACAAATAAGTAATGGGGTTAGAAAAAACATATTTTTATAAAAACAACACACAAGCCTCTCCTACAACTGAGCACTGAAAGTATGATCGTCGAAACTACAGTTTCTGTGCAGTATTGCCAAAAGTGTCAGGAGTAAAAATATTACTATTTACCCCACATGCGGTGCAAGTTGTAACAGACAGAGGGTTGTTGTAACACACGTAAAAAGCCAGATTTCACACAATTAATTTTAATTCTTTTCATTTTAAATAGTATATTTGCTCAGTACTTAATTTATTTTATTCTACATAGCAAGTCATGTTTATTTATTTATCTTTTGGAGGAACACATTTGGATTTAATTTGCATTATTATCCATTATTATACAATGCACTTATTTGCACTATTAGCAATATAATATATTTTTAATTTTTATGAATTTTCTATTAAAATACAATACTAATTTTAAAAAGTTTCCAGCATTACACTCAAAATTCAAAAAATTATATTGTTAGTTTAATTGGTGTCCAACAATGTGGCTTATTTGTCACCCACTAACCCCACTGTGTTGTGTTTTCCTCAAAACTGGCTAGCAGTCACTGTGTTTTTCAAAATGGTTCCATCTTTAAGCCTAGTAGATGGTAATCACAACAATATAAGATTTTACTAACATACTTTCACAGATTTAAAAAAAAACAACAACAAAAAAAAACAGAGTATAACAACAAATGCTTTTATGCTGCAAACATGTTTTCTCTTGTGTTTCTCATCTACATTTTGCTGAACTTTTTCAATAATTGGCAGGAAGATGTCTGCTGAGGTATTTAATTAAACACCTCATTGCTCCATTTTAAATAAGTTCACAGTACTCAAATAGTTTGTAGCAATTGCCTTAACTTGTTGAGTTGAATTTTACAGTACTCAGTTGATTTGAGTTCTCTTCATTTATCGGATTTTACTGTGCTCAAATTGCTTCATTTACTCAAATGGATTAAGTTCACAATACTCAGTTGGATTAGTTTTTTAACTTAAATGGTTTGTTGAAATTGGTTTCCTTAAATGGTTTAAGTTACTTTAACTTATTGGGTTTTACAGTGTAGCAGTCACTGTGTGCTTTTCAAAATGGATCCATCTTTTAGCGTAGAAGTCGGTAATAACAACAATATAAGATTTTACTAACAATTTTTCACCATTTTTTTAAAATAAACAAATATTGAGTATAATAAAATTTCTTGTATGCTGCAAAAGTGGTTTCTTATCCAAATTTTGCTGAACTTTTTCAATAATTGGCAGGAAGACATCTTCCTAAAATAAGAAGTACAGCAAATCAATATTATTAGTTTGATTTATAAGGGCTTATGTAACTCTGAAAACTGAAGTGATTCAGAAACTGTAACTTTGCTCCACAGAAATAAATTGCATTTTAAAATATACTGAAATAGAAAAGCATTAAGAGAGTTTCCCCCAAAAAACAATAGTGTATCGCTCTCTCTCTGCAGAAAGACAGACAGCCCGATAGATTGATAAACAGATCTAATATGCATGTCTGGGGTTATGACTGAAACATTAGAGCCGAAACAGCGGGAAGCAAAACAACAACCCGTCAGATAATCCCTTATATTCTCATTTGAGTAGATTCAATGGATTACGGCCCGTCTCTGCATTTTAACACTTGAATTGATCTGTCGGCCTGCATTCTCAGCTTAAAACAGTCCACGTAATAAACACAATGCTTAGAGATAAGCATCTTGACGGAAGCCAAAGCCAAAGAAAATATCTGCAAAGGATTAACCTAAATTGCAGACTTTAAACATCACAATATTTCTTATATCCCAAAAGATGTTTAACAGAGCAAGGGATTTTTCACAGTATATCCTAAAACATTTTTTCTTCTGCAGAAAGTCTTATTTCTTTTATTTCGGCTAGAACAAAAACAATTTTAATATATTTTTAAAAACCATTTAATTCAATGTTATTAGCATCATTAAGTTTTGTTTTTTGATTGTCTAAAGAAAAAACCACAGTTATACAATGACTTGCCTAATTACCCTAACTTGCATAATTACCCTAACTAAACTAGTTAAGCCTTAGTTAAACTACTATATTGAAAATTATCTGGTAAAATATTATGCACTGTCATCATGGCACAGATAAAAGAAATCAGATATTGGAAATTAGTTATTAAATGTTTACAAATGTGTAAATCTTCTTACCATTAAACAGAAATTGGAGTAAATATTTATGTATACATACAGTGCATCTGAAAAGTATTCACAGAGTTTCACTTTTTCCACATTTTTTACGTTACAACCTTATTAAAAACTTTATTAAATTTATTAATTTCCTCAGAATTCTACACACAATAGCCCATAATGACAATGTGAAAAAAGATTTTTTTGAAATTGTTGCAAATTTATTAAAACTAAAAAACCTGAAAAATCACATGTACATAAGTATTCACAGCCTTTGCTCAATACTTGCAGTACCTCTCAAGCTCCATCAGGTTGGATGGGAAGCAACGGTATACAAACATTTTCAGATATCGCCGGAGATGTTCAATTGGGTTTAGGCACTGGCGGGGCCATTTAAGGACTTTCACCAAATTGTTCTGAAGCTACTCCATTGATATTTTGGCGGTTCGCTTTGGGTCATTGTCCTGCTGGATGATGAACCTTTCACCCCAGTCTGAGGTCAAGAGCACTCTGAAGCAGGTTTTCATTTGCGATGTCTCTGTACATTGCTTTATCTTTCCTCTATCCTGACTAGTCTTCCATTACCTGCTGCTGAAAAACATCCCCCACAGCATGATGCTGCCACCACCATGCTTCACTGTAGGGATGGTATTAGCCTGGTGATGAGCGATGACTGGTTTTCTCCAAATGTAACGCCTGGCATTCACTCCAAAGTGTTCCATGTTAGTCTCATCAGATCAGAGAATTTAGTTTCTTTAATGTTCTGAGAGTCCTTCAGATGCCTTTTGGCAAATTCCAGGTGGGGAGTGGCTTCCGTCTGGCCACTCTACCATACAGGCCTGATTGGTGGATTGCTGCACAGATGGTTGTCCTTCTGTAAGGTTCTCCTCTCCACAGAAGAACGCTGGAGCTCAGACAGAGTGACCATTGGGTTATTGATCACCTCCCTGACCAAGGTCCTTCTCCCCCGATTACCCCTGTTAAAGAGTCCTGGTAGTTCCAAACATCTTCCTCTTACTGTGCTCATTGAAACTTTTCAGAGCAGCAGATTTTTTTCTGTAACCTTCCCAAGACAATTCCTTTGTCTTTATGCTTGGTGTGTGCTTTGACATGCACTGTCAACCCTAAGAGCTTACATAGACAGGTCTATGCCTTTTCAAGTAATGTCCAATCAACTGAATTTACATCAGGTGAACTCCAATGAAGCTGCTGAAACATCACAAGAATGATCAGTGGAAACAGAATGTACCTGAGCTCAAGGTAGAGCTTCACACCAAAAACTTTGAATACTTATGTACATGTGATTTTTCAGCTTTTTTATTTTGAATAAATTTGCAACAATTTCAAAAATCTTTTTTCACATTGTCATTATGGGCTATTGTGTGCAGAGTTTTGAGAAAATCAATTAATCTAATCCATTTTGGAATAAGGCTGTAAAAAAATGTATTAAATATATATATATACACTGTAAAAAGTCATTCTGTGGCCTTGTATAGTTCATTAAATTTAATATGTACACTTGATTTAATAAAAATGAATTTCCTGTTTTTAGGCCATTTTTTTTGCTTTGAAATTACTTAAAAATGTATGTAATAAAATGTAATAAATTTTATAATAAGAATTTAGCTATTATTTTTAAATAATTTTAAGAAGAGAAAATATTGATTGAATCCAACTTGATTAAAATGAGCATTTTCAAATTCACAATCAGTTTCTGTTACACAGAACAATAATTAAACCAATAATTTTGGTTAAAATTTGCTTATTATTTTAAGTACTGTTCGGAGTTACTTATTTTAAATGACTAATTTTAAATAAGCCAATTTGATTAATTGAAACTCAATCCATATTTTTTTTTTATTAAATAATAATATTGCTTGTAGTCTGTTACCTCAATTTTATTAAGTAGATATAGGGTATTATTTTTTACAGTGTATATATATATATATATATATATATATATATATATATATATATATATATACATACAAGAGGGTTAATAATTCAGGAGGGCTAATAATTCTGACTTCAACTGTATATCTGCAGCGAAAACAAAAACCTAAGCAATTACACTTCATCAAAAAAATACCCAGTGTTGTAGGATAGTCAAGGGACTGCAGCACGTCTAAATGAGGAAAGGGCCTTTCTAGAACATTCGCTCAAGCAGACGGAGCCATTCGTACCTCTCAAACTAAACGTGTCTAACTGCAGTTGTGACACTCAATTATGGACAGTGCTTCCTCTAGTGTAATCATAATGGAAATCTTCATTATATTTCCGAGTGGCACTGGCTACTTAAATAAAAGCCTGCTGCCCCTGAGGCCCACTCGCGTTCACGAATAAAAGCCTTGAGTGCAGGCGCCGGGAATGGAGGAAGCACAGATATCATTTAGAATCTGTTTGGATGAGGATTTACTCTGGGAGGCGAATCCAATGGATAATGGACACCAGTCCACAGCGGGACTCAGGAGACCACATAGAAACTAATCTACAAAACCCTTCATATTAGAACAAATACAATCTCCATCCTTGGTGAAATACGCGATTGCCACGGCTCACGGAACGTCTTTAAAGGTTAATTTAACACGATAAGAAGCCTTTCAATTTGTATTTCTGAATTGTTAGGGGTTTCAACAGATTATCTGCTGCTATGAGTTGTTTCTCTGACCGCAGTTATTGGCACTTCTCAGATATTATTGGACGCGGATGTGATTGTAATTATTCTCCGACTGCCTTCTTGGGGCAGTGTTACTTCTTTAGAAACCATTACAGATTTATAATTAAAGATTATATGGTATATAGAGGAATCATCATGTTGCTTAGATCACAAATAAATGGATTTATGTGCAAACACTGTCAGTTTCTATTTATCTAAAGGTTTTGCCCTTGATGGAAGGATTACTATTGGTGATTCTCAATTCAGATCAACACACAGACAAGGGTGAGCCTTACTGATATGCTGAGAAGAAAAAATAAATACAAACATTGGATTTGCTTTGACTAGTAGTGTGTGAAGGATGATTGGGATCAGCTTTTATTTAGTTGTATGGGTATTACATATGAATGCCTCATTGAGAGAAATTCAGTTCAATTATAGGTCATTTATTAATTAAACGTATTTAAGTTTTCAGTGTTGTAGGGGAAATCAATGGATTCTGACTTAGTATATATAGGAAACTATATCAAAAGACAAGATGGAATTCTCAAGGACAAAATACTTTTGCTATAAAGTGAATAATAAAAATAATAATAATAACAATAATGATGATGATGATGATAATAATAATAATGATAATGATAATGATAATGATAATAACAAAAATAATGATAATGACAATAATAATAATAATAATAATAATAATTCCCAGAGATGGGTTGCAGCTGGACAGGCATCCGCTGCGTAAAAACTTGCTGGATATGTTGGTTTCATTCCGCTGTGGCGACCCCAGATTAATAAAGGGATTAAGCTGACAAGAAAATGAATGAATAATAATAATAATAATAATAATAATAATAATGACAATAATAATAATAATGATGATAATAATAATAATAATAATAATAATAATAATAATAATAATAATAATAATAATAAAGATAGTGACAATAACAACAACAATAATAATAATAATAAATATAATAATAATAATAATAATTATTATTATTATTATTATTATTATTAATAAAGATTAGAGCAAACTATTTTTCACCCTTTAAAGGGCAGACTCCCATACATAGTGTCTTGACATCCATTAGGGGGATAAAGCATTAATTAGGTGAGTTGTTGTTAATATTTTATTCTTTCATAACATATATACAGTGGAGAAAATAAGTATTGAACACGTCATAATTTTTCCTGGGAATTTCTAAAGAAGTTTTTGACATGGAATTGAACCGGATTTTTGTAATAACCCAAACAAATACAAACATAAAAATAAAACAAAACGCGATGGCAGCTTTTTATTATTATTATTATTATTATTATTATTATTATTATTATTATTATTATTATTATTTTTATTATTTTTATTATTATTTATTGAACACTAAATTATTACAGCATAATGAAACATTATGAACTATGGAAGGTACACAGATAATGCCAGAGGGATAAAATAGTAAAGAAAAAATTCAATAAGTTAAACAAGAAATACATATAAAGTAAAGCTTAAAATAAAAATACAATATTAAGAGTGTAAGTAATTAAAAATGAAGTGATGGCAGCTTAATGGAGCCTCTCATATGGAGAATGAAGTCACATGCATTGCTCAGGTGTGATCTGTTTCCCATAGACTCCAACAATGTAAAAATCTTGATGCTTCTGTAGGTCTTGCCGATCAAATCCAATCTTTAATTTGTATTTTCTATTGGATTCAGCTCAGGTGATTGGCTGGGCCATTCTAAAGCTTTATTTTCTTCCTCTAAAAGCATTTGAGAGTTTTATTGGCTGTGTTTTGGATCATTGTCTTGCTGAAATGTCCACCCTGGTTTCATCCATATCATCCTGGTAATGTAGATGTTATACTGAAGCAGCTTATATTCATTTACAATGGCAAAGAGCAAAGGGTTGCTGAAGAACTACTGAGAGATTTCAGCTGCTGTCTGGGCTTTTACTGCCTTTCTACACCTTCCTTTATTTATATGTTCAGTAATTTTTTCCTTTGTCATTTTATTTTATTACGCACAATTTATAAACTAGATTTGTTATATTTTGAAATATGGATTTCTTTGGTTGTTACCAACATCCAGGGGAACTTTTCAAGTCAACAGCACCTTCAGAAATATGGTTTCTGAGCAAAATGGTGACGTGTTTTACTTATTTAAAAATGTACAAGAAAATAATAACACGGGCTCATTGTGGAAACGTAGCCCCGTGGACGTTTCTGCGGACCGCGATTTACGTCACGGGAGGTACGTATTCGAGCGTTTTTTTGTTTTCGCGGATCCGCGGGAGGCCGCTGTGCGCGCTTTTTCGAGTCCTGTGCGCCTCTCGGGAGAGCGCGGTGTTCGCGCCCGCGCCGTTCTCGCGCGAAAATCCGCCGGATCGGAAAAAAAAAAAAAAAGCAAAAGCCCTCGTCTTCGATTTCGACCGCGTTTTCGGATCCCGCCGCGTTCTCGCCCTTATTTTTTGGATTCCGTTTTTCTTCTTACCTGATTTCCGGAACCTGCTGTTCCCCGGACTCGATCCCGGTCGTCGTCCACCGCGGCCGGCTCCGGCTCCGGCTCCTCCTCCGGGGCCTCCGCTCCGCCGACGCAACGCTGTGAGGGAAAGCCCTCCACTCGGAGGCGAGCTGTCGGCCGGTGAGCGCGAAGAGGAGGGGCGGAGCGCTGCCACACCGCCCCGCAGCGTTCGCTCGAAAAAAATCAAACGTACCTCCGGCCACGTAAATCGCAGTCTCCAGAAACGTCCGCGGGGCTACGTTTCCAGAATGAGCTTGGGTTGGAAAATAATATTCCCACTAATTTACTTAAAGCATTATCATCATTCAAATTTGATTCAATTTCCTTTTTGAATGTGATTAATTCATGCGTTTAATCAGATTAATTTTCATAAGTATTAGTGGAAGTTTAAAGATCACAGTCATTAAAAACAGTAGTTTTGTTGTAAATTACACAAAATCATAATTTTTTTTTTACACATGCACGGTGTGAGTCTGATGTGTTCTTTTCACTGACATAGTTCATTTGTTGGCTGGTTTTAAACCATTCCCCAATAGTAGACACTGCAGAAAATTGCTTTAAAGAGATAATATATTGATAATTCTCTGCCGGGATGATGTTAATAATGTTATTATTTTCTTTCAACATACTTTTTTTATGGTATATTACGGCCACCATCCTGGACGCATGCACAAATTTACTAATAAGGGGTGATTTAATCAATCTAGATGAATGTTTAAAAACACACATTGATCTGTGAATCAATGTACAACAATGTACAAGTCTTATCAAGATATCATTAAATAAAAAACACAAAATATAATCAAAAAAAAAATCTTGTTTACTGCATGATCGCAAAGGATTTATGTTCAAACCTGATTTTATTTATGTGAAGGGTTTGCCCTTGATGGAAGGATTACGAGGGGCTATTTTCAATTCAGGTCCAGATAGAGACGATGGTGAGTCTTATTGATACTCACTGAACCTTGAGGACAGGCTGTCTTTAGAGGGAAAAACAGCGTTCAGCGCAATACTGAAATGCAGAATCACTTTTTGAGCGAGAGCCGACTTTTGTCTCTATTCACAGTTCCTGCTTCAGCAAGGTTGTATTAGTCATGTGGAACAAGCACAGCCTGGAATATGGCACAGAAAGCAGACAAATGTGGAAACTAGGCCGGGACAAAGAGGTAAGGTGTACGCTCATTAGGATAGGGTCTGGAGGTCCAATCCCCAGATATATTACTACTGCTCACATGCTCTACTTTAGGTCACAAACCACAGTGGCTGAATGCATGCACAGTCATGATAGTGGAAATACAGTTTGACTGTACAACGTCACTCATAAGGATAAATTGGGTCTTTATGTTTTATAATGTGCAAATGAGAAAATAGTGCTTGAATATGTGAACCAAAAAAAAAACTTGTGTACATGTGTTGTATACAGGCGGCATGGTGGCTCAGTGGTTAGCTCTGTGGCCATACAGTAAGATGGTCGCTTATTTGAGGCCCTGGCTGGGCCAGTTCAATAGTATCTGGATGCAGCCTTCATGATGCAAGCTGAGATTGCATCACTCAGCGATGCAATGTCAGACACAATGCACTCAATGGAGTGAGTGACGTCACTGTGACAGGTAGGGTTAGGGGTGGGTTAAAAAGCATTGGATGCAGCTCAGATTGCACTGCACCGAGTCTGCAGCAAGACCCCTCTCTGCCAGTTGGCAATTCTGTGTGGAGTTTGCATGCTATCCCCGTATCGAAGTGGGTTTCCTCCGGGTGCTCCTGTTTCCCCCGCAGTCCAAAGACATGCACTATAGGTGAACTGAATAAACTAAATTGGCCGTAGTGTATAAGTGTGTGTGTGAATGAGTGTGTAAGGATGTTTTATCCGCTGCGTATAACATTTTTTTCACAGAGAACTGTTCATTCTCTGAAAAAGAGACTAAGCCAAAGGAAAATTATTGAATGATGTATTGTATACATGTACACATTATAGAAACACATGTATTGTTGATATTTTGACAACAGTATTGCTTAAAAGAAATTAAGAATGTGTTCATCTACAGTAATTATATTCAAAACACTAAATATTTAGATATTTGTTAACAAAAACAAAACAAAAACCTTCAACTTCAATATATATATTTTTTCTTTTGTTAGAATCAACAGTCAAAAAAGAAACATATACATATGAAATTAAAAATTATTTAAAAAAATGCTTTAATTTTACTATTTAAGCTCAACTTTAATCAAGTACATTGTTTGATACACCTGCTGATCAATATATGAAAGTACTATAAAATATAAAATATTATGTAAAAATTATGTAAAATATAATGTAGTATAATTATATAGTATAGTACAGTGTTTCTCAACTGGTGGGTCGCAACCCAAAATTGGGTCATGGGAACATTTACAGTGGGTTACGGAGTGTGTGGTCAAAAAAACAAGTTTAATTTAACTTATTTTGCTTATACTGGAATTTTTATTTTAAAATGCATGCGCGACAACCGTACCGTTTGCCATGCGAAATTTCATTTAATTTTAGCAACAATTATGTCGAAGCGCAAGTACAACCCCAAATATGTAAAGTGTGGATTTACATATTTTAATGACAAAAAAAAGCCTCAGTGTGTCATATGTAGTGAGGTGGTCTCACAAGAGAGCATGAAACATTCTAAATTAAAACGACATTTAGAAACCAGACCAGTTTTATTAACAGTTCAGTTTAGTTCATGGTAAGTGATGCCTTTCCTTACCCTAACCACTGTTAACAGTATTTGTCGATTTTACTTTGTAATATTTCTGTAATTTGATACATTTTGTTAAATGACAGCAATAAAATATTGTTTATTTGTAAATCTTGGTGATTTTCTTATGATTTATCTCTCACTACTTGTGTAAGTTAACAAATAAATACAAATTAATTATAATTCCAAAAATTGTATAATAGTTTCTAAAAATCTGGGTCGCAACCTGATGACCGTGTAAAAATGTGGGTCCTATGGCCAAACCAGTTGAGAACCCCTGGTATAGTATATATAATAATTTCAGACTCATTTTTATTTAGACCAATAAAATCCACTATTCTTGACATCAAAATATCCAAAGTTATAAAGATATAAATACATTACACATTTCGGTAGCACTTTAGCTTACCGTTCTTATTGGATTTTTACCTGCCTATTATTAAGATAGTAGCTGTTTATTTGTACGGATAAAGTAGATATTCTGCATGATCTTATTCTACATCCCAAATCCACTACCTAAACCCAATTACTGCCTTAATAACAAAATAAGAGTTTATTAAGTCATAGGTAATGGTTGAGAATGATGAGAATTGTACAACAAAATGTGACTTTTTAATTTATTATTATTAATAATGGCGACATGGTGGCTCAGTGGTTAGCACTGTTGTCTCACAGCAAGAAGGTTGCAGGTTTGAGCCTCAAAAGTTGGTGGTTCATTCTGCTGGCCAACCCTGATGAATAAGGTCCCGTTTACACTGCCAGTTAAATGTGACCCAATTTCGATTTTTCGCTCATATGTGACACAGATAGAATCTGTTATTTGACCATGTAAACACAAAAAAAAACCTGCATGTGTTCGGATATTCAAAGACCGATTTCAAGCCTCTTTTATATGTGGAAATAAATCAGATGTAAATGTGACAATGTGATTATCATGTAAAGAGGCAGATCAGATTTATTGAGGTATTCTGCTTTGTACGTAATTAAACTTGTGTCAATGTGGAAATAATAACAACTCCATGGTTTAATGATGTAAAAATAAGAGCATGTGTGGAGAAGCTGACGTGGTAAACAACAACAACAGAGGAAACATGGAGGAGGAAAGTGGTCAGTCGCCACAATTTGCTTTCACCAGACCTGAGATCTCAGTCGTTCCCATAAAATCCTCTGAATGGTGGAGGATACCATATATCAGGGGTCACTAATCTCATACCTGAAAGTCCAGTGCCATGAAGGTATTAGCTCCAACTTGCCTCAACACACCTGCCTGGGTGTTTCAAGTATACCTAGTGAGACCTTGATTAGCTTGTTCAGGTGTGTTTGATTAGGGTTGGAGCTAAAATCTGCAGGACACCGGCCCTTAAGGAAAAGGTTTGGTGATCCCTGCCATATATAAACCATAGGCGCAAGCTACGATGATGGCCTTTTCCCTCCTAAAAATCATTTTAAAGTTATGCGAACGTCGGATATTTCGCAGAGCTAAAAGCAAGACAATTTCTTCCATCATAGCTAGTGTGACGCAGATGCTAGAACCTGCTTTTACGTATTCGCGACATCGTAAATTGTATGGCAAGTGTAAACACATGAATTGGATATGGGTCCCAATTACAAGAATGTGTAAACGGACAGACAAAAAATCAGATATAGGCAAAAAATCGGAATTGGTGTAAAAAGAGCCCTAAATGGACTAAGCTAAAGGAAAATAAATGAATAAATAATAATAATAATAGTGGCGACGCAGTGGCGCAGTAGGTAGTGCTGGCGCCTCACTGCAAGAAGGTTGCTGGTTCGAGCCTCGGTTGGGTCAGTTGGCATTTCCCCCTCAGTTCCCCCACAGTCCAAAGACATGCGGTGCAGGTGAATTGGGTAGACTAAATTGTTCGTAGTGGATGATTGTGAATGGGTGTGTATGGATGTTTCCCAGAGATGGGTTGCAGCTGGAAGCGCATCCGTTGCATGAAACATGTTCTGGATAAGTTGGGGGTTCATTCCGCTGTGGCGACCTCGGATTAATAAAGGGACTAAGCCTAAAAGAAAATGAATGAATAATAATAGCATAAATAACAATAATAATAATAATAATAATAAATCAAATATTTTAGTCAGCTGTGCCATAATGCGATATATTGAACACATACAGGCTTTTAAATTGCTTGAAGTACACGCAACATTGTAAATTGTATAGCAAGTGTAAATGCATGAATCGGATATGGGTCAAAATAAAAAAAAAAAAACGTGTAAACGGACAGGCAAAGAAATCTGATATACATTCTCAGAAATAAAGGTACGCGAGCTGTCAATAGGGTGGTACCTTTTCAGAAGGTACTTTTTACTTAAAGGTAACTTATTGGTACCTCAGATGTATATATTAGTACCTAAAAATTTTAAGAGGAACACTTTTGTACTTTTAAGTTGCTAATATATACCCTTGAGGTATTAATATGGACCTTTTAGGTACAAATTTGTACCTTTTTATAAGGTACCACCCCAGTGACAGCTCACATACCTTTATTTCTGAGAGTATAGGCAAAAAAACAATCAAAATTGGGCCGACAATGTAAACGGAACCTAAATGGACTAAGCTAAAGGAAAACGAATGAATAATAATAATAATAATAATAATAATAATAAATAATAATTAAATATTTTAGTCAGCTGTGCTATAACACAATATATTGAACACATACAGGCTTTTAAATTGCAAAAATACAAGGAGATTTGTAGCAAGAAGGAGATTTGTAGCATCTGATTAATCAATTAATTAATTTGCTTTTATAAGCTAACCAACCAATAAGAACCTCCCACTGGTAGTTTCACTATTACATAAGAAATCCAAGAAAAAGAATTGTCATCTAGCAAAGTCCTCTATCAAAAATCCCATATGGCTGCATTCATCATAAATGCATCATTCATCAAAATCATCCCTATAATTTATCATCCACGCACACACTAAGGGTGTATTTTTACCACTAGTCCTAACTCAGTCTGAACCGCTGAATAAAGCCAGATCGACTAGGGCATTTCCACAGTAGCCTGACTCCCGGGAGTGATGTGCATCGGCTAGCCGTGTCTGTCGTCTGACTCTATTTACCTGCAGCCGAAAGAGAAACGCTGCCAGGTTCAGCTACAGTTCAGGGAGAAAGCCAACATGCTCAGTTCTGGATGACAGGCCTGGAATTGACTTGCACTAGCACGCAGCAGGAAGATGATAGCGGAGCTGTTGCAAGCATTGCTATGAGCTAATCTCCAGCAATTAAATGAAAACAAGGAGAAAATAACACAAGGCAGCTTGAATATATGGTTGGGGGGAATAATGCTCAGTGCTGCAAAATTAGATGGGAAATGGGAAAAACAAAAAGATCAAATGCAACGTACCACTGCAGGATATGAGGAAGCTAAATCCTATCGTGGCTTTAATACGGGCCTCTTGAAGGGTTGCTGGTGTCGCGCTGATGCAGAGACACTTTCAAAGAGAGCGAATGCTGATGAGAACTTGTTTTAGTCATCGGGTTTAGGTAAACAGTGGGATCTGGCACAGCATGCAGGGGCCTAATTAAGCCTCGCTTATTCACACATCTCATTGGCCGATGCTGAAATCACCAAGCCACTCATTACATATGCATCACAAAGAGAATTTCTCGATCACTAAAGCATCGGGAGGTTTCGCAGGATACGGACGCTTTGGACAGCTGTGGTAATTCCTCCTGCCTGGCACTAAACTTGCTGCCAAAGCGGTGATGAATTCATTGAATGCTTGAATAACTTTAGATATGAAAGGAACCGCCTGAGATGTTCTGGCAACTTTTCATCCTGCACCAAAAAACCAGCTCAGATCTTTCAGTTCGCATGGAGCTCTGCCCAACTTTTGAAGATTCATGCACAAAGTGCACTGGCACCATGTCATCCATAATCTCAGAACGGAGAGCGCTGTGAGCTCCTTCCAAGAAAGTAAAAGAAAAACCTGGCGCTGGATCCTTCTACATCCCATCTAAAGACACAGCCATCCAGAAGGGTAATTTAAAATCAAAAGTGATAGCATCTTTGCTAAAGGCGTCGTGGTCGCATTCGCAGAGCTCAAATAACCCAAAACACTTTCAACAGAAGGCCGAGGACGGATTCTCTGTCACAACAACAGCTTGCTCTTGTTTGAGTTAACACCTTATAAACACCTCAAAAGAAGCAGATGCCCTTTTCGCTGAAAGTATCCCGAGATGGCATGTCAAAACATCCGATATGCGGTTTTCTTTTCTTCTCCTCCTCCCCTCGTTATCTTTCCCGTTGAGTTGGTATTTGTGTACCGCAGTGTTAGGGGTGAAGAAAAAAATAACTTGATGGATTGCAAAGCACCTACAGTTGCGAGAAGCCAGCCAGCAGCATCTAATCATGTCAGAGCTGAGCTAGCCTTTAATGAGGTCCTTGGATCAAGTAAGGACAAACTACTCAATCCTAGCCTTTAGAGGCGAAATGGCTCATTTTTGGCGTGAACATGAGCAGTGAAGAGCAGGAACAGTAACTGTTTCCAAACAGGTTTCCTGAACACTTTTCATGCTCTTGCAGTGGTTGGTTAAAAACATTTGAAAGCATAGAAAGTAATGTCTTTACTGTATATAAAAGTTTGCTGTCTTAAATATTTTAGAATTTAAAACAAATGTAACTTTAAGTCATTTCAACTTATATTACACAGATTATGTTACTGGGGCCTAATCATCAATTCCAATGCAGAAGGGGGGAACGTGTGAAAGTGCTATGCCTGTTTTTTTTTCTTTTTTTATACCCAGATTTATTATTGCATAATACGCTTTTGTTCATTCGTTTATTAATTTTCCTTCAGCTTAGTCCCTTAATATGATTTTTCATTAATATTTTTTCACCTTTAATGGGAAAGGAAATTGAGATTGTAGACAGGAAAGTGAATGGGGAGCATAGAAAGAGGGGAAAGATCAGCAAAAGACTTTAAGCTTGGAAGCAAAATTAGGTCGCCGTGAACACTGTAATGTCTTGTGTCGATGCATTAACCACTAGACTATTGATGCAGACATAATATGAATTTTATAATTATTAACACGAGGAAGGAAAAAAAATTATGGCTACTGTATTTTGCACATCGCACTTTACACTTTACAAAAATGTGTACACAATTTTTATGTTTATGGGTGCAACAACACAGCGAAAAACCCGGGCCTTAAAATATATTTTTAACTAGTAAAAGGTTTGTAGTTCTATCTAAATGTTTAAGATGCCATTTTAAGGGTAGCTGCCTCATTGGTAAGCTGTTGTTTTTTAAATTTTTATTTTTTTCAAATTGTTAATTTTTTTATTTAATTTTTGCCCAGAAAGCTTATATCAGTCCATTTTGATGCACATTTATCACAATATTTGTGCAGTGTTTTATCACTTTCTGTAATTTTTCAGTAAATAACTAAATATACTGTATAAAGTGTCTAAAAAGAACTAACAATAAAATGCTGCTTTTTTTAATTAAAACTAGCAGCGTTCATGAAAACTAAAATAAAGAATAATACAACAGTAAGAAAACATACCAGTTTTCCTCTGAATTATTAAATGCTCTAATCTGTTTGCTCATTGATTTTGTTACAGATTTTCTACAGTTGTCACAATCACCAGTGATCTAAACACCATAGATCGCTGGAAAAGATTCACATTCACACAAACTACAAATCTGCAGGTTTATAGACTACAGATCCTAGTCATGCAACACAAACACTCACCTGCTCTAAGTCACCATTGATTAGACACTCACAGCTGAAGCTGCTTTAGGACATATATCTGCACTATAAATACAGCACACTAACACACAGTTGTTGCTGAGTCTTGTTAGCTGTATAGTGACATTCCAACACGTTTCCTTTGCCTTGCTTTACCTTGTTTTGATCCTCGCCTAGTTTATCTGTTTATTCCTGTCTGCTGCCTGCCTTCTGACCATCTGCCTGTGTATCTGACTATGACTCTGGATTGCCTATATATATGTATATATATATATATATATGTATATATATATATATATATATATATATATATATATATATATATACATGTTTGCTCCTGTGCTGACCATTGCTTGACTGACCTCTCTAATAAACCTGGATCCACACCCTTATTGTCAATGTCACATCCCTGTTACAATAGTAGTTTGCTAGCTAGCTCCTGATGTCATTTCATTTAGCCTAACATTATTTGGATGTGCAAATCTTGTCTCTTTGAATTTGAAATAACTCAACATTTATATATGCTCCTCTAAGGAAACCTAAACAAATTGTGAACAAATCTTTCTAATTTTACATTTTATGAAATATGTGGTGACTGGATATAAATCCCCCCCTCCCTCCCCATATTCTATGCCCTTTTTTACATTAGAAAGCACTACAATTTTTCACCCTAACTTCTTTTAATTAATCTATTCTATAATACATACAAAAATAAGCCATTTTCAGGACCTTAAATGAAAAAAGCCCTATTGAAATGTATTAAATTGCCAATTTATATTCTCGTGCCATTTAAGAAAAAAAATCATACATTCTTTGTTTAAAATATTTGTAATCTCTATATAAAATAGCTAAATCTCAGCACTGCAGGGTGAATAAACAATTTAATTATAAATATGTTTAGTGTGGATCAGAGTTTCACATTGCGTGTCAGTTTTTGTTGTCACAATATTGATGTGGTTTCTGATCACTGATTTATCCAAGTCTGTAATGATTTCCTCCCATACAATATATAACCACTGCTTACCCTTTGATATAAAGAAAATAACATATTCAATACTTTTGTGCAAACAGTTAAACACAAATACAATGGTTAAATACACTCTCTGGCCACTTTTTTTTTTGTTAGGTACACCTTACTAGTACCGGGCTGTACCCCTTTTGCCTTCAGAACTGCCTTAATCCTTCATGGCATAGATTTAACAAGGTACTAGAAATATTCCTCAGAGATTTTGTTACATATTGGCATGATAGTATCAAGCATTTGCTGCAGATTTGTTGGCTGCACATCCATGATGTGAATCTTCAGTTCCGCAACATCCCAAAGGTGCTCTATTGGAATGAGCTCTGGTGACTGTGGAGGCCATTTGAGTCAGTGAACTCATTGTCATGTTCAAGAAACCAGTCTGAGATGATTCGTGATTTATGACATGGTGCGTTATCTTGCTGGAAGTAGTCATCAGTAGATGGGTACACTGTGGTCAATAAGGGATGGATATAATCAGCAACAATACTCAGGTAGGCTGTGGAGTTGACACAATGCTCAATTGGTACTAATAGGCCCAATGTGAGCCAAGAAAATATCCCTCAAACAATTACACTACTACCACCAACCTGAACTGATACAAGGCAGGATGGATCCATGCTTTCATGTTGTTGATGCCAAATTCTCACCCTACCATTCAAATTGAACTGCAGCAGATCATCTTGTCCATGTCTACATGCCTAAATGCATTGAGTTGCTGCCATGTGATTGGCTGATTAGAGATGACGAGCAGTTAAACAGGTGTACCTTATAAAGTGGCCGGTGAGTGTACGTCAATCAAGCATATTAACACCAAAAATATATAATTAATTAAAATTGGAAAAGCAGCATGGCGAAAAAAAAGCTAAAAATCTGTAAATAACCCCTGAAATATGCTTGATAATTCATTTTAGCCAAATCACCCAGCCTCAAGCTATAAATCACGTCAGGATGCTAAAACAAATCTATTAATATTTTGATAGCGCCGCTGCGTTTGTTTACACTTTATTGCTTATAATTGTCACTGCGTATTAAGCCAGGAAGGACAAAGCATTTTAACAACCAAAGCACACATCACTTTTAAGTGGATCAGACAGCAATAATACCAGAGAAACCATGTAGACTACTAAAAACAGGCACATATATTTAGCACTAGCTGTCTTAGACCAAATGTTTTAGCGTTTGAAACTAATACAACCATTACCGAGGAGGTAAAAGCTACTCTCAAAATAACAGATAAAGGACAACACTGGTTAGATCTGCTTTACCAGGAGGTGTTGTGTGTCCTGTAATGTTATCAAGAGGCACCATGTGTAACGTGACTAATTTTCTGGGCCTGTCTGAGTCATATTCTCGTGCAGTGCTGTGATAAATTACTCCAAAAGTGTCCCGTCTCGAGGTCCTGTCCTGAATCCTTCTCCCCTCTTCAATCATCTCTTGTCTCATCCTGAGCTGTCCTATCTAAATTAATTGAAAACCCACAAAAATAACACTACCGCTCAAATGGGCTATAAGAGGTCTCCTATGTGTACTCGTCATTTATTTATTTATTTATTTATTTATTTATTTATTTATTTATTTATTTGCTTATTCATGCATTTATTTATTTATTTATTTATTTATTTACTTGTTTGTATTTTTTAAACTATTTATCAATTCATTAATTAATTTATTTATTGTATAAATTACAATGCAAAAAAGCAGTCACAAGATATATAAGACCAAAAACAAACAAACAAACAAACATAAAAAGGTATATAAATAAAATATTATACATTAAAGGAAGAGGTTAAACAATTTACAAATTTCTGTTGTTTTTAAAGTCTATTTTTTAACAGGGTTAGAATAATCAAAACATATAAAGAAGTTTCTGGTTTGTAAATTAACAGTTATGTATGTAAAATCCTGTTGACAAAATAAGAGCATTTAACAAATACATTATCTTATTATTTAAATGCTAATTCATAAAACTAAACAAAATTATTTCTGAATGTATAAGGAAAAATCTTTAACAATGTTCTCACTTTTAATAAGAAAGTCTCTTATACCTGACAAAAGTCTTGTCACCTATCCAAGTTTTAAGAACAACAAATATTGACTTCTAGGGGCAAAGGCCTAAAATAAAATATGATCATGCCTTGATTTTTAATTATTGAAATAGGACAGTAAGGTCATGAGACAGTGGAAAAAGAATGAATATTGTGTATGACTCCCATAAGCTTGGACAACTGCATCCACACATCTCTGCTATGACTCAAAAAAAATTAATAAAGTCATCTGGAATGGCAAAGAAGGCGTTCTTGCAGGACTCCCAGAGTACATTCATACTTAATGTAACCCCAAACCATAATTCTTCCTTCACCAAACTTGTCTGATGTGAGAATCTTGGGCCCATGCGGGTTGCAGTAGGTCAGCTGCAGCATTTGTTATGATTGGGATGCAGTTTAACAGATGATTTATCTGAAAAATCTAGCGTCTGCCACTTTTCCAAATAATCAACTAAAAGTCAAGTTATAATTTGTTGCTCTTACGTCCACACAACATCCTTAGTCGTTGATATTTGGTTGATTTTAGCTTGAACGTTGGAAATTAGTCTGATGTTGGGTTCTGATGTCAACCCAATTTTCATTTCCAAACAAAGTGCAATGTCCCCACAATGTTGACATCTTGTGCCTACTGGGTGTTTAAGGCCATTTAGGTCATCACACAGTAAACATCTGTCATTTTCTCATCAGTGACATGCATCTAAACAGTCTCTGGATCATAGCGTGTGACGATTTTGGACATCGTCTTGGACACTTTTAATGCTTCCAAAGAATTTGCTGCAATTACAAATCGTCCATGTCTTAAGGTAGTTTATTATGAGGCAATGGACCTTCTATGATTGGAGAGAAATCACAGGACTGATTTTTCTAATCCCCATAAACAAGAAAAAATAAAGTAGTGACTGCAAGCTGAAGAAATGTAGTGGAGTAAAAGTACTGATACATAACTAAAGATATACTCAAGGCAAAGTAAAAGTACACATTTTGAAAACTACTTAGCAAATTACAATTTCTGAGAAAAAACCTACTCAATTACTGTGATTTGTGGATTTGTTATTTGTTACTTTACACCATTGGTAACCGATCTAACAGACTGAAACTCTCTCCTGTCATCCTGACACACAGCACCTGTGAATAGGTCATCTGCCACACAAGACACCCGGGGTGAAACCTCCAAAGAGACATAAGAAGATTATTTATTTATTTATTTTGTCCCTTCCTGCCCTTCCTCATTAACCCTGCAAGGCATCTTGATGAATGGCTGTGCAGAGTTTCGCAGGTGTCCAATTTGCTCTGGGTTTTTGCAGCAGCATTTTGAAGTGTCATTTCGGATTAGTTCATCACTCATTTACGCACCAAAACACCAGGCTCACACTCCATCAGTGCTCGCAATTAATAAAACACAAGAGAAACATTTCATCTACGACACATTTAGAATATACAATTAACGGATAGAGCGTCGCCAGTGAACCATAGGCGAAGTTATGAGCAGCGAAATGAAATTGTGAAGTTCCAAAGTTGTGTACGGATACATCTTCCTGCTCATCTGCGCGTTTTTACCGCTACATTGGCTGTCTGACAGAAACCCAGGTCTTCTAAAATGACGAGCTGTCACTTGGCATTACATAACCGCTTGAAGTGTAGTGATTTTTTCAAGCGAGCACGCAGGAAGGGGGTCTGATGTATTTGAGACGTGGGTGGTATTTTTCAATATTGGCAGAAAGTACCGAAACTCATTAACATCTGAGAAAGGCATTAAAAGATGTCGGAAGGAGATGAGTTACACACTTCGCTGTGGCTTTAGCAGGAAATTACATGCTGGCGGTACATGATTTCTCGTGAGTGGCACATCCATTGGACTTTTTTTTTAAAAGACACGTTTCACTTTAAAGCCATAGATTTCTTTTTTAGATAAACTTACTAACACACAGCTGGTGGCTGCACCGGGACGATTCAGGAAAGAAAGCCTAGAATTAAGAGGCTCAAAGGGAAAGAACGTGTTTAGAATTCATTTGCACAATTACAAATTGATGAGAGCTTGTTAATTCCATCTGATAATGTTTAATTAGATTTGAATATGCAGAGACGCTGTTAAATATTGTACAAGGGTGCAGTCAGTCATTTGCAGATAAAAACATAAATCCGCACCGTGTGCCTTTTCTCATTCTTTCGGATGGAGTCGCCTGGGATGGATTATTCGCTCATCACGGAAGATGATGAGATGTATTACAGATTCGCAACTGAGAATTTGTGTTTTTGACAACAAGCAAGGCCAAAGCTCTCCTGAAGTCACATTATCGCTGTGTAGTATGCAAATGTCTTGTGGGACCTAACTAGGAAAGTTGCGCGCACATTTGGACTGTGTTGCAGACTTACTGGGTTGAATCCCCTTTGGCGGCTCCATTGTGCCGCGCAGTGAAAACTGCTGAGGGAGGCACGTTGGGTGGACTCAGGGGACTGTACCGGCTCTCTGTTCCTCCCTAGCCAGCCTGTCTCAGGCTGTCTGCTCACTTTAATGAGCACACATGTGCACGCACACACACACATACACGAACAGTTGCTTCACATCACAGAGCACTCTGATGATAACACAATCCATTAGAATTCAGCTAAGCCCGTAAGTTCTATTAGAACTTCAATGGAAGTTCAAAGAGAAAGTATTCCTATTCCGGAACTATCTGAGAGAGAGGGGACAAGTCGTGTCAGGCCAGATGAAATCTCACCTGTGAACTTGGGTGGTAATGTTAAAGGAAATTAAAATGTAAATCCAGCCGTCATTTGCTCACCCGTGTGATGTTCTTTCGTCAGTGGAACATAAAATGAATGATTTCCGAACAATGTTTGAATGAATCCTTTACATATAAACGAACACGGATGAGGACTGGGGCCAACAAGATGTCTGAAATGACCCACCATGCACTGTAACTGTGTTCAGCATTTTAAGTAATCAAAAATCATGAAATAGTTTTGCATGATGAACATGTCTTTTAGTTATTTCTATATTGTAAAATCAGTTAGTTACTTAAAAAAAAAGTAAACCATTACCTTAAAAACGACAAGTTGGGACTTTTATTATGAAAACACGAGCGCCAATTTGTAAATCCATCTATCCATCTCCACTCTGAAGAGACATAAGGTATGTTAAGTTACATCTTTTGCTATTTTACCGTGTTTATTGTGAAATTTGATGCGTATATTTCAACGAACACATGTAGAGGCTGAATCGTGTCGAATCACTCTGCTCAACTGTCATCTGTTCATGCAGAGGTTGATACTAATTCCTGGCTGTGTTTTCTTTGCCTGTAGCTTCACAATACAAACTCCATGCATCTCTATCACTCTCTTTTGTCAAGTGTAACTATGATTTAGCTATTATCCATGACAGATCTTGTGAGCAAAATAGGTTAACGTTACTAGACACGAGTCATATATGGTCAATCATGGACCTTCTGACTCTATGGGTATTTAAGGGTGTAATTTCTGGAGAGTTTTTGAATTTACCGAAGCCATAAACCTACTATGTAGATATCAGAGAACAATTTAACTTATTAAACCAATGCAGTATATGGCACCTTTAAAG
The DNA here is from genome assembly GCF_052040795.2 of Danio rerio. Taxonomy (NCBI): domain Eukaryota; kingdom Metazoa; phylum Chordata; class Actinopteri; order Cypriniformes; family Danionidae; genus Danio; species Danio rerio. The sequence goes on from NC_141025.1 coordinate 15,522,197, forward strand.
TAAAATCATCTAATCCCTTTTTACAGTGTAGTATAAAGTGTTATTTTGAGTCTTTAAAGTTTTAAGATTTAAAATGAAAAAGTTGAACACACTTTCAGTTTTGTTTTCTTCTTGTGTTTGGCCAAAAGGAACAAAATACAGCAGGGGAAATAATTATTCTGCATGTCACTATTTTAGAAACATTTTAGAAAACATATTTCTAAAGGTGCTGTTGACTTGAAATGTTTATCAGATGTTGATAACAACCAAAAAATACATATTTGAAACAAAAACAAATCTAATTAGTTCACAAATTAAGTTATGTGTAATAAAATGAAACAATGCAGGAAAAAAGTACAGAATATATGAAGAAAGGGAGGTGTAGAAAGGTAGTGAAAGCAAAGACAGCAGCAGAAATCTCTCTGTAGTTATTCAGTAACCATCTGCCCTTCATCAATGTAAATTAACATTAATACTGCTTCAGTCCAACATCTACATTACCAGGATGATGAAGATGAAACCAGGGTGAACATTTCAGAAAGACAATGATCCAAAGCACAGCCAAGCACACTCTCAAATGGTTTCAAAAAAATTAACAAATAAATAAAAATCAAGCTGTAGAATGGTCCAGCCAATCTCCTGATTTGAATCAAATAGAAAATACAACATAAACATCAGTTTAGATAAACGAGAGCCACAGAACCATCAAGATTTTTACACTCTGTTGAAGTATGTGAAAACAATCTCTCCTGAGCAATGCATGTGACCATTTTTCATATAAGAGGTGTCTTTAAGCTGCTAAAAAACTACTGAGTGATTTCAGCTGCTGTCTGGGCTTTCACTGCCTTTCTACACCTCCCTTTCTTCATGTGTTCAATACCTTTTTCTTGTGTTATTTAATTTTATTGCACATAGCTTAATTTGTAAAGTAATTAGACTTGTTTTCTTTGCATGGATGTATTCTTTGGTTGTTATCAACATCTGGTGAAAATTTTAAGTCAACAACACCTTTAGAAATATGTTTTCTGAGTAAAATGGTGACGTGTTGAACAGTTATTTCCCCCACTGTATTTACATTTAGCCTTGGTTTGCTTAGTGTTCACACTGTCATTTTAAGGAATAAATCAAACGTCCCAAACAAGCAACAGCTACAAACAAACGCAACACACTACGCAACAGAAAAAAAGGTCTTTGCCCATGGCCTCATGAAATAGAAACGTATACAAGATGCACACTCAAAAATCTCAATGGTAGAAGGTAATCTTTCAGCAAGCTCACAAAATTGCTCTTAATGATTCATGCTCATTACTGAAATAAAAGAATCAGGTTTAAAAGTTCAACTCTTTGATTCTATGACCATAGTCGCATGGTCACAGTCATCAAAAAAAGTTCAACCAAAATCAAAAACAGACGTAAATTTATTCAAGGTGTAGGGGACTTTTTTTTCTTTAAAGTTGAAAGACTTTAAAATGAACCAGTTCATCACACTTTCAGAAAAAAAAAATATATATTTAGGGTGCTTTCACACTAGCACTTTTGGTCCGCACCCGGGTTCGTTTGCCATCAGAGTTTGGTACATTTAGCTAGTGTGAACGATGTCTTCTGAACTCAGGTGTGCACGTGTGAACGGTATCCGAGTCCGCTTGTAGGAGGTCGTATGGGGTATGGTTTGCGCAATATCTGGTCCGGTTTACTTCTGATATAAATGCAATTGTACTAAATAACGTAAGTGAACCACCAACTGTACAACAAACTTGAATTTTCATAACGTTTACTCATGTGTTTATGTCTGTGTATCACTTACTGTTCCTTGGTGACAAGCGAAACCAAAAGATTCAGCAAAACAGAACGACTGTGATGTATGAACATCTTTCCATTTTGGCGCCTTGGCTTTAATAACCTTCTTTGCTTTCAGGAACTTTGTTGTGGAGGCTGAAGAATGAGAAGGAGCGCTATCCTGATGAAGAATTTGTCCTTTCCTGTGGTTTGTAATGTAATGGGCAGTACAAATGTCTTGATACCTCAGGTTGCTGATGTTGCCATCCACTCTGCAGATCTCTCGGACGCTCCCAAACCATGATTTTTCCCTCACCAAACTTGACTGAATTCTGTAAGAATCTTGGGTCCATGCAGGTTCCTTTAGGTCTTGTGCAGTATTTTTGATAATTGGGATGCAAAATCTACCTTCTGCCACTTTCCCAAATGATCAACTAGAAGTCATGTGATTATTTGTTGCTCTTACAACTGGGATCGATGACAAGACTTTTGTCAGTCAGTGTATGCTAAACCTAATGGTATTTTATCAGCTCAGTGACAGTGAACAGGGACAGTTTTTAGGAGTCAAAAGAGCACTAGGAATTCCTCCATCATACAGGAGACACATTTCAGATGCCCATGAACAGGTTGACCATTTTGTCCTTTCTATGGTCACATACTGTCCAGTTTTTGTTTGTTTCGATGTCTCTGGTTTGTCTCACAATCTTTTTTTAGTCAAACTGTACCAGAGTTTGTTTGGAAGTGGGCTGAGACGCATCTTTTCAGAGGTCTCGTTCTGCTTGTTTGGTGCATGCCAGGGTTCAGATGGCAGCGTTCATGCTAATTATAATGAACTGCATTAAAATAGCAATCACACCAGAGTCTGTTTTAATGAAACCAAACCTAGCCAACGAGAACACAGCCTAATGCATAAATCCAGCTCCTTAATTCAGTGAGAACTGGCTGTTCAAAATTGCATACTCCCATTATAAATAAGCAATTATTTCTCGATCATTAAAAAAGAATGTGCGTAGTATAAACGCATCCGGACATATTACACTAATCATGTAGTCACCGTCAAGTTGCTTCACTGCTATTTATAAATCTTTGCCTGCGGCCTCGTGAAATAGATAAGTATACAAGATGCACACTTGAAATTCTCAATGGTAGAAGGTAATCTTTCAGCAAGCTCGCAAAATTGCTCTCAATGAGTCATTCTCATTCGTGAAATAAAAGAATCTGGTTCAAGAGTTCAACTCTTTGATTCAATGATCACAGCCACACGGTCACAGTCATTAAAGGGAAAGTTCAACCAAAATCAAAAGTATATGTTAATTTACTCACTTCAGACTATACGAGGTGTAGGTGACTTTTTGTTCCTTTAGAAGAACATTGAAGATTTTCAGATGAAGCGGGTGTACTTGGTGATTTATAGAATGCATATCAACAATTACAGTTCCTTTGAGAGAAGAAAAAAGTAAAATAAAAAAATAGTAACATAGATAAGTAATATAATAAATAAATAAATACGCTAAAGAATGCAGGGTTCCACACAATTCCTCCATGTTGTCCCAACACCAATCAATGTTAACTTAAATATTTTTACAAATTTAAGTGGATTGAACTTAAAATAATTAAGTTGTCCCCCCAAAAAACGTAAGAACTGTGTTGTTTCAACTCATTTTAAATAATTCAAGAGTTCACACTTAGCTGATGATTGATTATAAAGTGTGCTTGGCATGCTGACTTGGGAAAGAGCCCTTAGCTCATAAAAAATCTCAAGCCAAGGGCTCCCTCCCGTTTAGGGCAAGAGGGGAGTTTGAGCTCAGGTAGGTCTCGGGAACTCCCCTGCTTATTTATGGGTAAAGGCAAATTAGGGATTGCTATGGAGAGATTTACTGCCGATTAAGATCTCATCTATGGTGCTAATTTGGTTTGGCCAATTCACCTATGTTGCAAGTGTTTTGGGAGGAAACCGGAGAACCTGGGGAAACCCAAACGAGCACGAGGAGAACATGTAAACTCCACTCAGAAACGTAGACTGGCCTGTTAGACACTTGGACCAGTGACAATCTAGCTGTAAGGCAACAGTGCTAACCACTGGGCCACCGTGCCACCTTATTAAGTAAAAGGCAGGAGGAGTAGGGCTAGAAGGGGGATTCTTCAAGACGAAGATAACTGAAGTAAAAAAAAAAACTCTGGTTATTTATGGTGGCTTAGGAATAATCCAAAATATCAAATAGTTTATGAATAAACTTTACATAGTTTGAACAAGCAGCAAAAGTCATTTATTGAGGCCTCACCAAAGTTTTTGTGTGATTTATAAGGACTCTCCACAGCCATAAATGTATGTTTTACTGTATACTGCATTCAGAGAGGCATTCATAGGTGTCCATATAGGTGTACTCACTTTCGTCTGGGACACCACCAACCCCTTTACTTTATGAAATGGTCACTTCTGTTTCGGGTTGAGGGTAGCGTGATCGTTTTTTGCCTAGAGCACCAGTTTAGCTACCTCTGGCCCTGACTGTAAGAACCACTTATTACATGGCCTTACCCTACCCTTATCCCTAAACCCAACCCTTACAGGCAACAAAACAAAAACAAAAAAAAACAAAACAAAAAAACCCTGTTAAGTATGACTTTAAACAGTTCTAACTTACGAGGACACTAGGAATGTCCTCATAAACCACCTCAACATTGTAATACCTAGGTAATACCCATGTCATTAAACAAATAGTAGTTTGTATAATGTACTCACACACACACACACACACACACACACACACACACGGTTGAAATAGTTCTGTCTTAAATTTCGTAGTTGAATCAACTGTAACTTTTCTCATCTCAAGATCAAACTGACTAAAATGTTAAGTTAAATTTAGCAAACTTTGAAAAATTTGAAAATAATTACTAAAATAACTACAATTAAATTACTACAGAACTAAATTACTACAATTATTAAAATAACTTATTCAAATAAGCTACATACAATATTTGTTGTCTTGATTTTTTTGTCATTATATTTTTACAGTGAATGGATGAAAGATAAAATTGGTGCAAATAACAAATGTTTCTTGCACTGACAGATCGTTTCATAATTCACTTCATGACCTCTTTTTATCGTCAAGAGCCAGTGGTATTCATTTTGACTGGCATGCATTTGTTTTTCCGACAATAACAGATGACCACGGTTTCACCTAAGAAAATCTCCTTTAATGTTCTACTGAACTAAAGTCAGCTTTTTCTTGTATAGCCTGAGGGTGAGTTTCTTTTTTGAGTGAACTGTCCCTTTAACGGTTTACTAAGGAGAGAGAATGAACAGTGTGTTTAATTTCAGCTTGCTCTTTGTGGCTTCAGAAGACTTGGAATATATACAGGAGTAATATAAACTGCTTTTAGGATACCTTTGCATTAATTTGAAGCTTGAAAGCTGCAGGCCCTAAAAAGATTTTTGCCACCTGTTCAAACTACTTATTTAAAATAAGCTGAAACAACACAATTGAGTTTTTTGTGACAACTTTTTTTTGTTTGTTTGTTTAATACACTTAAATTTGTAAACACATTTTAAGATTTCCTAATCTTTTACAGTGTATAAGTGCAGGCAAATTAACTGTAAAAAATTGCTGGGTTCAACACAATTTCTTCATGTTGTCCCAACACAAATTGATTAAATTAACTTAATTATTTTCAAGAACTAAAGTAAATTAAACATAAAAAAAATTAATTTGTCCTAAAAAAAACCTCAAGAATAGTGTTGTTTTTAGCTTATTTTAAATAAGTAGTATGACCAAACAACAAAACTAATATTGTGAGTACAGCATATCTGTTTTAATACTCATAGAAACAAAGTAATACATATTTTGAGCACTATTTTGTAGCGTACAGTACATGTTTTTTCCCCCTTTTTTTCTTGAGCAGATCAAATGCCGGCCTGGCCAGACATCCAAATTATGCTGAAACTGACATTTTGCCTCTGGTCCCCACTGTGAAACATACAGCGGTCTGGCTTCGTTGCACATTGCTTAGTAACCAGGCTGATATGAACCAATTACTTTTGTCTCCAAAGTTAGATCTGAGAAATGCATATATTGTGTAGGTGCAAAAGCCCGAGCTACTGTCAATTTTTTCAGAATATTTTTAGAGACGATAGAACAAACACTCTTGATTCGCTGAAACAGAGGTGCAAACTCAGCGCTAGATTTTCAAAATAGATTTCTGCAGCTTTGATACAGTTTTAAACCTCAGATTTGTACATTTCAAACAGTGTATAGATGATTATATTCGGTATATAACTTTTGAGATATTACAGATACTCTTTTTTTTTTTTTTTGGTTTAGATCACCTGGCAACAAGCACTTTGAAAACTGCCACCCACTGTTCAGAATCAGCTATTTTAATCTAAATCATGGTGCACTAATAATGCTTCTGCTTAAAGTGATTTGTTAAATTACCTGCCTTATATACTGTATGTTATGGCCAAGGCACACTTGTGGCTTTTATGACAACTGACATCATGTGCTCAGAGCAAACACTAAGCCCAAATGTGCTTAAAGGATGCCAGCAGATGCCAGGCGTTCGTATGGCACCAGCTGTTCAAATCATATAGTGAATATTAAAATTAGATGACAATTCATGAAAAATCTTTTCTTCTTCTTCTTTTAAAATGATGTAGTGTTTATTATTCAAAATTTGAAGTAACTTTAGCTGTGGTTACCTTTCTAGTAGAATAGTTCCAAAATGGCACTTCAACAAAAACCTTAAAGATCCAGTAAAATTAAATAAAAACATTTTAGCTGTTAGTGTAGCCCACCAGTATGAATGGGGCGATAACTGTGTTCAAGGTATACAGCGGTTTGGAAAAGTCAAGGTTTTAAAACCGCCAAAAATTTCTGTAATACCGTTCCTTAGGTACAGTATGAGTAAGATTTTTTATTTACTTTTTTGTCTTTTAGGACAACAGAATCTACAGCAGAAAAAAATATCCAAAGATGTCGTTTTAAATTGTGAAACTGATGAAGACAGCAGAAGTCAATGATTCATTTTCCTATTTTAGACTGATATGCTTACTGCTCCAAAATATTTTAAATCTTTCAAAAAATAAAATAAATTGTTTTCAAAGCGGAAAAGTTGTTGTTTTTTACCCAGACATAAAAAAAAACATATATAATTTAGAGCAGTAATCACAATACCGTGATGCAGTGAAACCGTGATATTTTCATCCAAGGTTATCATACCATCAGAATCTTACACCAGCCCATGCCTACCCACCAGTCCTACTGCACCCAACCCGCTGTGAGCTGGGATCAAACCAGCGATTTTTTGTATGGGAGTCAGTTGCTCTATCAAGGAAGCTAATGACCATGGTGTCTGTCGCTAGAGCACCTTTAGAGGTCAGAGAAGAAAGATTTATCTGCATATCACTTAGCTATCTGGCCTCTGTTACACTCACCCTCCTAAACCTCACTCTCATCCCAGACGAGCCCCCACATGTAACCCACCGGTCCTACTGCACCCAACTCACTCTGAGCTGTGATTGAATCTGCGATTCTTTGAATGAGAGTCAGTTCCTCTAACAAGGAAGTTAAAGACCATGGTGTCTATCGGTAGAGCAGCTTTAGAGGTCAGGGAAGTGAGGTTTACCTGCATAGCACTTTGCTAGCTGGACTCTGTTACACTCGCTCCCCAAACCTCACTCCTATCCTGGACAAGCCCCCACGTGTAATCCACCGATCCTACTGCACTCAACCTGCTCTGAGCTGGGATCGAACCGGCAATTCTTTGTATGGCAGTCAGTTGCTCTAACAAGGAGGCTAAAGACCATGGCCTCTAGGATCTGTCGCTAAAGCATCTTTAGAGGTCAGAGGAGTGAGGTTTACCTGCATAGCACTTCTCTAGCTGGCCTCTGTTACAGTCACCCCCCTAAACCTAACTCCCATCCTGGACAAGCCCCCACATGTAACCCACTGGTCCTAATGCACTCAACCCACTCTGAGCTGGGATCGAACCATTACTTGCATTTAAAGCTTTTAGTTTGTCACTTCGGCCCAAATTGATCAATGGTTGTTTTTCTTATCAAATATTGACCAATCAAATTCTCTCTAGTATTCGACATGCCCCGCCCCTACAAGACACTTCTTATTTGCTTTTCATTTGATACGCTTGAGCTAAACCACTCTCACTGGAAGAGCTGTAATAAAACCAAAACACTATTGGCTGCTTTCAAAAAAGGGGAGAAGCTATTCTATGCCGTGCTTTCTTTTGTTTTTCAGTTGAGATTACGTCAAGCATCAAATAAAAAAAGCACATTTTAAAGCACTTCACGGGACCTTTAAATAATAGATTAATTGAAAAAAAGACCAAACTGAGGAGAAAACAGCTATGATTGTGGCTGTAACGCCTGGGTTCACTTAAGGAAGGCACGAGATTTCCGGATTATCAAAACATGTATATTTATTATACAACACTTACGGAGATGAACACAGGAAAAACATGGAGTAAACACAGGAATCAACAAAGTGAAAATACAGTGGATTAACTAAATACAAGGACTTAAATACACAGGAGAATGATGACAATGATTGAACACAGGGCTGAGACACAGGTGATAGTGATGAACATAATAATGGCGGGAACTAGAATAAAGGAGCACATGGTGAAGGTCACATGAGGAAAACAAACACACGAGGAAGACAGGTTGTGACAGTAATATACTAACAAACATGCTAATTCATATTAAAATCATGCTAATTCATAGTGGAAACATGCTAAAACATGCAAATTCATGCTAACATTCTAATTTATACTAGAAACATGCTAGCATAATGCTAACTCATACTAGAACCATGCTAAGTTATGTTAGCAATTGCCTAGCAACCACTTAGAATACCTTAACAACACCTTAGCAACCGCCTAGCAACAATTCAGCAATGACCTAGCAATGCGTTAGCAACCACTCAGAAGACCCTAACAACCACCTAGCAATACCATAGCAATGACCTAGAATACCATAGCAACCGCCTAGCAATACCTTAGCAACCACCTAGCAATGCTTTAGCAACCACCTAGCAACCACTAAGAACACCTTTGCAACCACCTAGCAACACCTTAGTAAACACCTAGTAACACCTTAGCAACTGCCTTGCAACACCTTAGCAACCACCTAGCAACACCTTAGCAACTGCCTAGCAATCACACAGCAACACCTAAGCAACATCCTATCAACCACCTAGCAACATCTTAGCAACCGCCTAGCAACACCTTAGCAGTGACCTAGAACACCTTAGCAACTGCCTTGCAGCACCTAGGCAGTGCCTTAGCAGCCACCTCACAACGCCTTAGCAACCACCTAGCAACCACTCAGAACACCTTGGCAACCGCCTAGTAACATCTTAGCGAACACCTTAGGAAACGCCTAGCAGCACCTTAACAGTCAGTCAAAACACTCAAGCAAACACCTAGCAACCACACAGAACACCACAGCAACCACCTAGCAACACCTCAGAACACCCTAGCAATGCCTTAGCAACCATTTAGAACCCCCTATCAACCACCCCTATAAACATGCCAATCCATACTAGAAACATGCTAACATATATGTACTTATCTGTCTGTGCCGACTGTTTCAAACTTAAAAACTACTTCAGTTATCTACTCTTCTTCTTCTTCATTCTTTTATATCACATTTTACCTGTTTTTATGTTTTGTTTTGTTTTTATGCATTTTTATTATTTGTTTTTTTTATTTTTTTTTTTACTTGTTTCTTTTATTCTTGTTTATGTAAAGCACTTTGAATTGCCATTGTGTATGAAATGTGCTTTATAAATAAACTTGCCTTGCCTTGCCTTGCCTTACTCTTTAAGCCTACTTCAAATTTGTTTTGACTTCAAAAAAAGTTTGTCTACGAACTTTACTTTTCTAGTTGTATAATTTTACTAACATGCGGCTGTGGTGATGAATTACGTAGTGACATTACTGTCTTTATAACAAACTGTTTTAAAAACGTTTCAATCTAATACAACTCACTCCCTAGGTGCAGATGATCACAGACAGCTGAACAGATCTTTTAATTCCAGTTGCTTTGCGCAAGTCCTGTCTCGTGGATATGAGTATATGCCTTAGACTTGTTAATACATGTCTGTCCAGCCTGATCTCACGAGAAAACGTAAGTATTTTATGTTTTGCCAGATTAGTGGCTAATTCGTACGAATTCGTACGAGTTCAGTCGTACGAAATGGTACGATTTTAAAAAGGAGGCGTGGCACCTGACCCCACCCCTAACCCCAACTGTCATTGGGGGATAAGCAAATCGTACTAAATTGTACGAATTAGATCGTACGAATTCATACGAATTAGCCACTAAATTAAAAAGTTACGAATTGCCGTGAGATTGTGTTGGTCTGTCAGTCAATTTGATGGGTGGGAAAAACCGCACTCCTACGTCACCTTGTGTTGTGTTTTAAAATGGGAGGGATTTGGATCCAATTTTAACGTCAGGAAATAAAAAAAGAGACTTATTGTGTTTCTATCACTCCATTATGACCGTCAACTAACTATACCTGCACACAGATCTGTCCAAACAGCTCACAAAAGTTGATTTTAATCATAGGTACCTGTTACGACTGAAGTTTATTTATTTTTTTTATTATTGCGGATTGTACTCCTTTTTCTTTTGTCCCGCCTCCTTGCTGTTTTTCTGATGTCTTATAGGCTCCCACGCCGGCGTGATTCCCTGCTCTGATTGGCTGCTGGTCTACGAGGCCTGTATAAAAGGGAGCTTCCGGCAGGAATCGGGGAGCTCATTTCTGCTGCGTTCGGTGTTTGGAGTGGAGCTCCTGGGTTTCCCTCAACCCTTCGGCCGACGACCAACAATTATCACTTTTGTATTGATGACCATCCTATGCTTGAATATTTATTGAGAGTTTGAGCGTGTAGGGGTGACCTGCCTTTTTATTTGACTACTTTTGACTTTGTTTATATTAGGGAGTCAGGTAAGATTCTTGTATGTTTCTTTAAATAGTAATAGGTAATTTAGTGGATTTATTTTATAGATTCTTTTGTTTGTTATTTTGGCCTGTGGTCACCCTGACGAAATGCTCGTTTATACAAACCCTATTTTTCTATAATAAATATCTTTATATATACTCTCAATTGAGTGTGTGAGTTTGGTTGTCGACCGAAGGGAATCTTTTGTTTTAAGTTTTGTTTAGTTTGGGAAATCCACCACCCCAACACATTTGTTTGTTCTTCGTTTATTATGCCCTTTTCGTTTCCCCTAGACTTGGGGCGTAATAGTACCCTTGAAAATGACTATATAAAAGACATATTTTAACCAAGGAAAATAAAGACTACAGTAGTATCTCAGTGATAATACATTTTTACTCATTGCTTTCCTGAACTGACTGCTGCTTGTACCTCAAAGAACAAACACAATTTTTTTCCTTTCTCTTTCTTCAAAATTAAGGTTAGAGATTCCTATTGGAACAGGCCGAATTTGCCCCAGATCAAACAATCTGTCTGCAAGTCTCTCAGGCTGTGATGAATTTTTGATCAGTAAGCATAACCTGTGAGAAATCGGCCAATGCACATGAAATATGAAGTTGGAAGCATTCAAAATGTTGATAAGCGGAAATACTCCTGTGGCCTCTTGTGGCCCGCTTTTATTCCCCTCCCTGTAGAAAGGCACTCATTGGCGCTTTAGGAAATTGCTCCTCTGAGGAACGAGCAACTTTATTATTTGACTATTTCAAGCAGGAGCCTGTAAAGTCAACAGCCGTTGCCATCGTACATGATGATTTTTGTAATAATCCTGCTTTTATTAGTGGGAGTAGCGGGAGGCGGGCGCTCTGTTCTCATAAATGCACAATTCATGTTTGCACAAAAGCCGAACTGTACTCGCTGATACTGTACTGTCTGTTTCTAGCAGCCAGACACACATGTGCTCCCGGAAAAGTGGTTGTGGTTGTGAAATGTACACAGTATAAGGCATATAAGAGGGCACATGTGCGTGTGTGTTTGTGTTTTCAGCCAGCAGAACGGTGGATCTGTGGGGGTCTTTATGACCTGCTGCTTGCTCGAATAACTCATTCACAGATGATCTAGAGTTTCTGTCGGATTTTTCCTCAAATTAAAAGGAGAAAACTCTCATACAGGGCATAATGTGGTTTGGATAAGTAGGGGATGTTTGTGGATTAATGTCCATAGATCAGATCAGATCATATATAATCTGATTTTTAGGAGACAGGTTGGTGGTTGAAGAATGTGAATATCAGCCTATTATGAAGTTAGTTTATAGTTCTTTTATATTTTTTAATACGTAAAGTTTTTAATTGTATAGGAGTATATTTATGTGTGTGTGTGTTTGTGTATGTTTTCTGAAATCTCTCAATATATTTTAAATCATTACAGCTACAATATTTCAAGAGTTCACACTTGGCTGATAATCAATAAAGCGTAATTGGCATGCTGTCCCGGGAGAGAGCCCTGAGCTCGTAATATCCTCGAGTCCGGGGCTCCCTCCTGTTAGAAGGGCAAGAGGGGAGTTCGAGCCCAGGTAGGTCTCTAGAACACTCCTGCTTGTCGCCGTGTAAGAAGAGTAAACTAAGGTTGTCTTGGGTGATAATTTGGTTTAGTCGATTGGCTATGGTGTATGTATAAGGGTGAGAAGTAAGGGTGAAGGGGGGGGCTTTAAGACGAAGATAACTGAAGTGTAAAACTCTGGTTATTTATAATGCTTCCGTAATCATCTAATAGGGCAGATTACGGAGCTAATGAGGTGCCAGCCATGTTGATCATAAGCATGTGATCCTCTCGAAATTGTTTTAGAAATAAACCACACTATCTGCATTACTTGATGTGTTGTTTATGTACGCAATTAAACTATAGTCTGGCCATTCTCCTCTGACCTCTGGCATCAACAAGGCATTTGCGCCAACGGAACTGCCGCTCACTGGATATTTTCTCTTTTTCGGACCATTCGAATACCCTAGACATGGTTGTGCGTGAAAATCCCAGTAGATTAGCAGAATCTGAAAAACTCAGACTAGCCTGTCTGGCACCAACAACCATGACACTAAAAGTCACTTAAATCACCTTTCTACCCCATTCTGATACTCGGTTTGAACTGCAGCAGACCGTCTGGACCATGTCTACATGCTTAAATGCATTGAGTTGCTGCCATGTGATTGGATCAGATTTTAAGCTTAAGATTAGGCTTAAGGTATTTGAATATTTGTGTCAACCATGTAAAATTTTCATTATCAAAAGATTAAAAATACCCCCCCCCCGACCCCGGAACTATTTGGTTGCTTCTTCTAATTTACAGCCATAAATATAATCCTTGTTTTCACAGTAAAAAAAAAAAAAAAAAAAAACGGAAAAAAAAAAACATTTTTTTTTCTTGGATCAACCAGTCAACATTTTGGGGTTGTTCAAGGTTAAGGGTGGAGTTATTTGATATATAGCTTCACTAAATAATAATAATAATAATAATAATAATAATAATTCACTCATCATTGGTTTAAGAATGTTATTTCAGAAAATAATATAATAAAAACATTGATCCAGGGACATGACTAACTGATTATGCAAGCACTCAGCATCCACAAAGAAACATCCAACTGGAACTGATCCAACTAGTTAACCATAGAGGTTTATTGCAAATAATCTGGCTGGCTTTGAAGATGGAGATCCATTCTCCATATGAATATCAATTATGCTTTTAATTCCAGCAGGTCAGCAGAGACTCCTTTGACCTGCCGAGGTGGATGTTTAAAGACCACACAAATCTGAAGCTAAAAAGCCAACGTGGGAGGATTAATAAAATGAAAATGAATCTTTAAGAAGAACACCAAATGATGAAATTAAAATAAATGTTTGCTTCTCTTCTCAGACGAAATGAAAAGTGCTCTCCCAAACCATCGTCTCTTTAAATGATGTTTTTTTGGCGGAGGATGGAAATGACTCTCAGGCCAATGGGCTCTTAGCAGACCTAGATGAATGCCGGCTGAACTTTCCAGAAATGAATAATTCGCCCTTTAGGACTAGGTGCATGCCTATAGATTCCAGCAGACCCTGAATGCACAGCAGAACAGAGAGGTATTGATATGAAAGGCCAGTCGTGGGCATTGACAGTCTTGGTGAGGTTATCAAAGGCCAGGGCTATGCCGACAAAAGAGGTTTTTCCGAAAAGTAGTAAGTACCATTAAAAAAAAAGTGCAAACAACTTACAATTTCCAGTATTTCAAGGTCACTGTCTAGACTTATTTTAAAGGGCTCCTATTATGCCACTTTTACAAGAAAAAAAAAATGTATTTGGTGTCTCCAGAATGTCTCGGCTCAAAACATTAATCAAATCTTTTAGTATACCCTGTTGAAAATGTCAATTTTTTAGGTCAGAGTGAATTTAAGCTGTTTTGTCTTGTGCCTTTAAATGCAAATGAGCTAGTTCTCCCTTCCCACTCTTCAGGTATTTCTGCTTCAGAAGGATACAATAGCTATGTTTCCATACACCCAAAAAAAAAAATCAGTTGATGCAAACGCCAAGATGCGCATACATTTGGAAAATGCACATAAAAAAAAATGCACATAACTGAGTAGAATAAATGTTTTATTTGATAAGAAAATATGCACATAAGCCCCTTTCACAAAGTGAAACTGGTAAATATCTGGAAAATTTCCAGAACGACTTTACCGGTAAGTTCAAAAAAAGCACTGTTCACACAGGCGAGGACATTACGGGATTTTCCCGGAAAAGAGCATTCACATTTCCATTCCAAAATACCGGTTAAATTCTGACATCATTAACCAGAAATGAGCATTAAACGGCTGCGCTTGTATTTGTAAACATTTGACTACATTACAAACTCTCTATATAGAGGAACACTTTCACATGTCGAGATGTACATAATACATGTGTGCTGGTGCTCACCGGCTGCTTTATGTGCACACGCGTCAGGGCTTGAAGGTAAACAAACAGTGGTTTATCATAAGCATTTTATCAATATTTTTTACACAGTTGGCATTAAGAAGGACATGTTATCTGACTAAAAACTAGCAGCTAAATGTGTTAGGAAATATTTTCACAGGCTTTTATTCTCATCAACCAGGCGGACGTGAATGAGTGTTCTGATTGGCTAAAGTAAACGTCTTACATCAGCATGTTCTAGACAAGAACGCGCACTTTCTGGCAATTTTCCTTCTGTGTACACAGGGCAGCATTCCGGCAACTTACCGGTAATGATACAACTTCTCTTTCTGGAAAATTGACAGAACGAATTTACCGGTATTTTCAAAAAGGTCCTGTTCACACATACAGACCTTTCCGGAAAAATTGCCGGTAATTTTCCAGAAACGTCTGTATGTGTGAATAAACTGCAATGGAAACACTTTTACCGAACAAATTCAAGTATGCACATTAAAAAAGGTCATGTGATTTTGTTAAATGAGATCATGTGATGATAAAAATGTGTGTAAATGGACAAACCAGCGGCTGAGCACAATGTAAAGCATCTAAAATGTTGTTTTGGTCATTCTAAAACGCCTGAACCGTTTCAGTATTAATGTTAACATATTATTATTAACTACCTCCAGAATCAAGAATGCCTGTGCTCCGCTTCTCGTGGCTTCAAAAGCCACCATATGCTCATTGTGTGTTGGCAATCGTCTACTGAGATGCAAGTCATCAATTAAATAAAAAAAAAGACTGACGCAGCTTCTCCTACCGCAGTAAATTCCATTTACTGTTGATATTTGGCGCCAGTTAATCAGGAAGTGACGATTTTGTTTTATGTGATAATCCAGTTTTGCACATAAATTTAATAAGCATTTTTTGGATGGAAATTTAGCTATAGACATGCAACAACTTAGCCACTGATGAAGCAGAAACCCACACTTACGAATAACAAAGTTAAGACTGAACCAGGAAGTCTCTGAATGATTATTTAATGAAGTTGCTGTAGAGTTTATTTAGCCTTCTGTATTGATGAATGAGCCACACACAAATGCTGTTACAAAGTGGGTAAATGCCCTCCATACATAATACATGTTAATACTTAGACATGGTAATATGCACCTGTCAATCAATATCAGTGGGAATACAAGCTGTAACAAGAAACAAGTGATATCTGTGAGAAACAAGTGATGTCTGTGGGAAACAAGTGATGTCTGTGAGAGACTACACTGTAAAAAATGCTGGGCTCCACACATTTGATTTTAAAATTAAAATGTATTAAGCTTATTAGTTTTCAAATGTGTAAGTGGACTGAGCATAAACCAATTAAGAAAAAACTCAAGAACTGTGTTGTTTCAGCTCATTTTAAATAAGTGGTTTAGTTTGAACTAAAATCACATTTTTATTTATTTTTTTGTTTTTTATATATATATATTTATATTTGAAACATGCTTTAATTTTTTTTTACTCCAGCCAAACAAAAACAAATAAGACTTTCTCCAGAAGAAGAAAAAACATTTGGAAATACTGTGAAAATGAAATGTCCTTGCGCCATTAAACATTATTTAGGAAACATAAAATTATATAAAAAAATCACAGCAAATAATTTTGCCTTTACGTATCCTATACTATTACTAAGAGTACTTTTGTTCACAGAAGTAAACAGAAAAGCATTTGTTCTTTGAGCCAGTTCAGGGAAGTTTACGGGTGTTTTGCGTCCGTCTGGAACGGGGGTCCGGAGGGGAACAGGAGTTTGGGGGCAGGGTGTTTTGTGGCACTGCTGCATCAGCATGTGTGCAGTAATGCGATCGCAGGACTCGCCACACAAAGAAAAACACCACTGCTGAAACACTCCCATCTCTGGGGACCTGAAATGCGGGGATGTAGTAATTACACACTAAACCTGCCCTAAACCGGGTCCCGTCCACAGAGGTGAGAGAAAAAAGCTGGCAGACCCTCAGCTTCCCTCCAGATGTGTTTGAACTGGCAGCGTGTCTCATGTTTTGGCTTCTGCTGTGTGCTAAAACACTGGAGATACTTTCATCCTGCGCAGGTGAAAGCACTGACAATATATTATAAAAGCTGGCAAATGATTCGCTTTATTTCCACGCTGTTGAACTGAAGCATATTACTGGCCTGCAGTTAGAATGTTGGATTCATTGCATGAACTATTGAAATGTTTTTAGGTTAATATCAAACTAATGTTAAGTTGAATAAAATAAGTGTGTACCACTGTATTTGAAGTGACAAAATAAAAAAACTTAAAATATACTCAAAAGACAAAATGATAAATAAATAATAGTAATAAAAAATTATATATATATATATAAATAAAATTATATATATATATAAAAATATATGAAAAAAATAATAATAAAAAGGGCAATTTATCCAGCTGTACTGACACCTAATAAAGCAAGGACTAAGCCTAAAAAATGGTAAGTAAAAATAAAATAAAATAAAATAAAATATCTTTTTCAATTCCAAAAAATGTACATTAAAATAATACAGATTGAAAAAAGGAAAAAATAAAATAAAATAAAATAAGGTGGTTCATCCTGCTGTTGTGACTCCTAATAAAGCAGGTAAATAATAATAAAAAAAACTCAAAAACTGTAATACATAAATAAATAAATAAATAAATAAATAAATAAATAAATAAATAAATAAATAAACCTAAACTAAAACAAAATAAAACAAAATGAAATGAATTAAAATAAAGAGGGCAATTAATTTGGCTGTGCAGACCCCTAATAAAGCAAATCTAAAACAAAGCCAAACAAACTTAGTGAAAATAAAATTAAATTAAATAAGGTGGTTCATTCCACTGTTGCAGCCACTAATAATACAGATAAGCCAGAAACTAAAAAACAAAAAAAAAAACAAAAAAAAAAACTAATAAATAAATAAAGAACAAACAAATAAACAAAATAAACAAAACAAATAATGAAAAAACAAAACAAAACAAATTAAAATAAAATAAAATAAGGTGGTTCATTCCACTGTTGCAACTAATGTAACAGTAAGCCAATAAATAAAGAAAGAAAGAAACAATAAACAATATGAATAAATAAATAAATAAAATAAAATAAAATAAAATAAAATAAAATAAAATAAAATAAAATAAAATTAAATAAAATTAAATAAAATTAAATAAAATTAAATAAAATTAAATAAAAGGGCAATTCATTCCACTTCACGGACCCCTAATAAAGCAAAACTATAACTAAGACAAAAGAACTGAATGAAAATAAATATATGAAATCAGAATTATTAGCCCCCCTATTCAAATATTATTTACTGTCATTATGGCAAAGATAAAATAAATCAGTTATTGGAAATGAGTTATAAAAACTATTATGGTGAGAAATGTGTGGAAAAAAATCTGCTCTCTGTAAAGTGAAGTTTTGCAAACTAATTTCGAGAGCAGCATGTGATGACATGTGATGACTGTGATGACTGAGCACGACTGGCTTCTCATCTGTGATCAGATCGGGGGGTTAAACATATAAACAGTTCTGACTTCAACTGTATAAAATATTGTGGAAAATTAGGTGGCTCATTCAGCTGTGGTGGCCGCTAATTCAGCAGAGACTAAGCCAAAAAAAAAGTGCAAATAAAAAATAAATAAATAAATAAAAGTCTATTTAATCAATACAGAATAACATTGACAGCAATATACAATAAAACTGTAATTTCCAAAATTTTATATTATAATTTTTACAACAAATAGCACAACATTTATGTTAAGTTTTTACCCTATAAAATTGCAAACTGAAATAAACAAAGGAAAAGATCATAAAATTAAAATTGCTATAAAAACAAAAACGAAATAATCAGTAATCAACAAGTTTAACAAAAATGTAGTAAAATTAAACAACTAAGTAAACAGGTAAGCATAAACTAAAGAAAGTTAAAATGAACTTAACTTGTGGAAACAATCAAAACAAATGAGCTGTAGTTCTGCTCTCAGACTACAGTAAAGGCTTAAGTGTCACAAACACAACAAAACGAACCGATTTTATCCGCAGTCTCTGAGGGACGAGGGGAAAGAGTGGACTTATTATCTAATCTATTCCATATGGGCCAAATTCAGTGGACATGTGACATAACGCAGGTCACATGACTTGACCAGCAGAGCTTTCTTCTTCTCAGTGCAGTATGAGAGGAAACAGAAACCAATCAGATCTGAGGCTCCCACGTTATCGCCTCGAACCAGTTCTGTTCCATTACTTCAAACAGCCATGCTCTGTTTTTCACAGGGAAGAAACAACGAAAATGCGTGAAGATGAACATGAACAGGTGTGTGTGTGTGAAGCAGTGCTGCTGTGTCAAATCTGGATCTTCATAATAGCACTGCTGCAATAAACCCCTCAAGTAAAAAATACAATTATAACTACAGTAAAGCCTTAAACGAACAGTGCACTCAAAATGTATGTCGTCATGTATCACCCCACAAGTTTTCATCACCCTGTTTTACATAATACACGTTTGAAAGTATTGCATCAGAAAACAAAAGATGGTAAAAGCATATTCTGGCAAAATAAAAATTGTTATGTATGCAACGGTAGATGGAAATGGATTTGTTGACTATACTCTTATGTAGTGAACACTTAACCAACAAGACTAGTTGCCTGTTTCTTCACGTGATGTCTTTCTAGTTGTCAGAAAGCCAGAAAAAAAAAAATACAAAAAAAAAAACTAATAAATAAATAAAGAAATAAAGAACAAACAAATAAACAAAATAAACAAAACAAATAATAAAAAAACAAAACAAAACTAATTAAAATAAAATAAGGTGGTTCATTCCACTGTTGCAACTACAATATGAAAAAAAAATAATAAAATAAAATAAAATAAAATAAAATAAAATAAAATAAAAGGGCAATTCATTCCACTTCGCGGACCCCTAATAAGCAATCAGTAATCAGCATGGTTGTCTTTAACTGCAGGATCTATACTATCCTAGGTACATTTCTGCCATAAGGACATTGGTAATATCCATAATGGTAATATATGGAAATTCACATAACATAAAGGTATTTTGAAATCATATCTTCAAAATGGCTACAAAAATAATAGTTTAAAAAAAAGTAGAAGTGAAAAAAATGTAGGAATTGCCATTCAGCAACAAATAACCATTTATTTTCATTCAGAAAATGCTTGTATATAATTTGTAAAAATAAAAATAAAAAAGTAATTAAAAAATTATTGTTAATATTCAATAAAAAAGTAAAACAAACAAAAAAAAAGCATTTGTAGTTACTAGCTGAGTTTCCACCATAATGTAAGTTCCAACATTATCTAATGGCAATTTGTAACTTTTTGATTTAGTGGCTAATTCATATGAACTCGTACAATTTAATTCATACAATTTAGTATGACTTGCTCATCTCCCAATGAGGATTGGATTTAGGGCTGGGTTTGGTGCCATGCGTCCTTTTTAAAATCTTACATTTATTTTCACTCAGAAATTGCTTGTGAATTATTTGTAAAAAAAAAAAAAAAACGTTTAGTCAAGTCAATAAAAAGCAAAACAAACAAACATAAAAACATTTTTAGCCACTTTTCTTTCGCATTTTCAGTCACTATGTTTCCACCCTAATGTGAAGTTCCAACACAATCTCGCGGCAATTTGTAACTTTTTTATTTATCGTCCAATTGAATTTAAATAATCTCATTTGTACAATTCAGTACGATTTGTTCATCCCCAAATGATGGTTGGGTTTAGCTGTGGGGTTTGGTGCCACGCCTCCTTTTTAAAATCAGACATTTTTGTACGACTGAACATGTATGAATTTGTACGAATTAGCCAATAAAATGACAAAACATAAAATAGTTCATTATTCCTCATGAGATCTATGAGCTTAAATAAAAATGGAAAAATCCAAATGTGAATTAGCTGCATTTCCATTGAGCATAATGGAGACATCTGATTGGTCATGTGGGTGTAATGTTCGTTATAAATCAGAGTTTATTCATAAATGCGGTGCTGTCTTCCGTTATTCACAATAATTCAATTTCACTCAGAATTTGCTTGTAAATTATTTGTTAAAAACAACAACATCAACAACAATATTTATAAAGAAATCAATAAAAAGCAAAACAAACATGAACACATTTTCAGCCACTAGTCGAGTTTACACCCTAATGTAAAGTGAATCTATTCAAAGTTTGCAAAAAAGCAACAGTCCTAAAAGCGAACTACGTGCGTTTCCATTGAGCATAATGAAAAGAGATCTGATTGGTCAATTGGATGTATTGCTTGTTATAAATACGAGTTTAATTAACAAATGTGTTTCTGTTTTCCATTATTCGCAATTTTACTCAAAAATTGCCTGCAAATTTCTGTAATGCAAACCCAACAATTATTATAAATGAATAAAAAAAAAAAGCTAAACAAACAAATGAAAATTTTGAGTCACAGACCGAGTTTCCACTCGAATGGGAAGTGGTTCTATTCAAAGTTAAAAAAAAAAAAAGGAAAAAATTCCAAATTAGGTGCATTTCAATTGAGCGTTGCGGAGACATCTGATTGGTCAACTGGGTGTAACGTTCGTTATAGAGTTTATTCGGTATGTCTGTTTCCATCTTCCATTATTTGCAATAAATCATTTTCACTCAGAAATTGCTAGTAAATTATATGTTATAAAACAAGAAAAACAGCAATAAACAATTTAACTAAATGCAAACAATTATGTGCATATCCATTGAGCTTCATGGAGGCATCTGATTGCTCAAGGGGGTCTAATGTTAGGTATAAAACAAAGTTTATTTGACAAATGCATTTAGTCACTAGCTAATTTCCACCCTAATGCAAAGCAAATATTTTCAAAGTTTGAATAAAAAGGAAAATACCCAAACACGAATTAGGTGCGTTTCCATCGAGCGTAATGGAGACATCTGATTGGTCAATTGGGTGTAATGTTCGTTATAAATCTAATTTTGAGTTTAATTAGCAAATGCGCTTCTTCATTTATTTGTTTACTTTATTTTCAGCTTAGTCCCTTCATTAATATGGGGTTGCCACAGCAGAATGAACCACTAACTTATCCAGCGCATATTTTACGCAGCGGATGCCCTTCCAGCTGCAACACACACACATACACAACTGACAATTTAGCCTACCCATATCATCTATAGCGCATGTCTTTGGACTGTGGGGGAACCCGAAGCACCCAGAGAAAGCCCACGTGAACACTAGGAGAACATACAAACTACACACAGAAATGCCAACTCACCCAGTAGAGGCTCGAACCAGCTACCTTCTTGCTGTGAGGCGATCGTGCTACCATCTGCGACCAAATGAGTTTCTGTTTTTCATTATTCGCAATAATTTATGTTAATTTAGAAATTGCTTAGAAAAATTGTTAAAAATAACAAAATAATAAAATAAATTTCAGACTGCGCCAGACTGTATCTCACACACAAGCTGATTGGTGAAGAGGAGACAGAGTAATGACGCCAATTATGATATAAGGATGGTTAGAAGATCATGATAGACAGAGACCAGCAACCTAGCTTTCCATGTGGTTTCCCTTCCAGGTACAGACCAGGCACAACCCTGCTTAGCTTCAGTTAGCAAAGTTTCCACCCTGATGTAGAGCAATTTATTTTTTTTATATTTCAAAAGAGGAAAATTGCCAAATGCAAATTATGTGCATTTCCATCGAACGTAACAGAGACGTCTGATTGGTCATGTGACTGTAATGTTCACTATGAATTCTATTTTACTCAACAAATATGCTTCTGTCTCCAATTATTCACATTAAGCCTTTTCCTTTATTAAAATTAAATCAAGCAAGCCAAAAAAATACTTTTTTATTTTTTCATTTTTGTGAATTATTGGATTATTATTCGAAATTTAACATTCGCATCACTCGTTTCTCAGTTATACTTCCAAATGTGCATTAACAGTAGGGAATGGAAACCCAGCTAGTGTTATTTTTATTGCAGTTAATAATTTCACTTTTTAAATTTAATCATCGTTAATATCCTCCACCCAATACACATTACAAAAAACTTCTGGTTTTAAACATACACTGTCAACCATTTTAGTAAATTATCTGTAATATGAACTGTATTTTACTGTAGGACAATTATGCAGTGCTGTATTTTAAAGTTGCATGGTGAACATTACTGTATATTTTACAGTGAATATATAAATAAATTGTGCTGTAAAGGTAAATACAGTATTTTTGCTGTAACTGATCTACTGAACTGCAGCTAGTAAGTCACTGTAGATTCTACAGGAAATTGTTAACAGTGTATTATTAGAAGTCAATACCCTAAGTGATGTCACAAATCCAGAACGTCTGTGCAGCCCCTCACTGCTCTAACATTCCATACTGTTTTTTTAATATGAAGTGACAGCAATGGCCTGGAGGAAGAGCACATGTTCAAAAGTGTGTTTAGAGGGATGTGATAGTGCAAAAAGATGGTTTCAGGGTACAGAATCTCAGAGAGAGAGAGAGAGAGAGAGAGAGAGAGAGAGAGAGAAAGAGAGAGACTGCTGTGCTGGCTGCACTGCGGAGGAAGAAACAGTGGGCTAATTGTTGAAATCCTGCAGCAGCAGACCAGCGACTGAAGCTGAACTGTGTTTTCATTTAGACTGCGCACATCTGGGCCTGGCAGTGCTCTCAGACTACGCCACTATATTAGAAATCGTCCCCAAAAAAACAAAGCGAAATGAGAAAGACGGAGACGTGTTATCTAATAGCTTCTGAATGACTTCAGGCTGACTTGGGTTTTACGCATGGACTCTGTTTTCGTTTTCTCTTTCTTTCTTAATAAGGGCGTTGTTGTTCTGAAGATCATGTGAAAACCCGTATGACCAGCCGCTGGGTGCTTGTGACGCGATCCTGGAAAATGTGTTGGTGTGTGCTTGTCTGGGTGTGAGAGAAATGCTTTATGATGTTTAACTCTTGACAATTAGCATATTTTAGGTTTTATGGATTAAAGTAATGCTGATGGAATAGGGTCCATTCAATAGGGGGTTTTATCTACAGAATCACAAAGATTAAATATCATCAAACTCAAAGGTTATGTTCAGATTAGAAAGCATCTACTTTTTTGATTGTATGCACTATTTGTACTGTTTTGCCAAAGGGATAAAAAGGAATATGAATATATAATTCAGCATTTTGTGAATTCTTAAAAATAAACATATAGAGGTGTAGATTTTCGTAGACGCTTCTGTAGATTAACACACATGATCTTTTTAGAAAAAAAAAAAAGCTCACTAAAAAGTTCTTTGGGTAATCAAAACGGCTATTTTATGAGTGTTAGCAAAACCTTGATGCGTTACAATAGACATTTGTTCAGATCCAAACAATGACTTTCATTTTAGAGGTAGTAAAATATTAATAATAATAATAATTCATTCATTCATTTTCTTTTTGGCTTAGTCCCTTTATTAATCCAGGGTTGCCACAGCGGAATGAACCGCCAACTTATCCAGCACGTTTTTAACACAGGGAGAACATGCAAACTCCACACAGAAACGCCAACTGAGCTGAGGTTTGAACCAGTGACTCAGTGACCTTCTTGCTGTGAGGCGACAGCACTACCTACTGCGCCACTGTGTCGCCCAAACCCAACCATCATTGGGGAATTAGCAAATCGTACTAAATTGTAACAATTAATTGTACAATTTCTTATAAATTAGCCACTAAATCAAAAAAGTAACAGATTGCTGTGAGATAGCGTTGAACTGAACTACTCTGTTCCAGTTACTATGACCATTTATGTGAAGCTGCTTTGAGACAATCTACATTGCAAAAGCGCTATACAAATAAAGCTGAGTTGAATTGAATTGAATATATCCAGATCTTCTTAATAGGGCACCTTTAAATGTTGAAAAAATTGGAAGCTCCATTGTTCTTCAGACCTCACAATGAGATTTGGTTTGACTGCCTCAGTGTCAGAGTATTAATACTATTTGACATACTGTATTGTATTTAACTTTGCACATTAATTTTCTGCAGAGAAAAGAAGTTCAAGTTTAATTTTAGAAACAAAGCTCATATTTGCCTTAAATATAATGATGAAACCTGTCTCTGTAACCCTCCTACTGATTCCTGAATATATGCAGTACTTCAACACGCTATTCTTACCTCCCTGGATGCTGTATTTCATGATGTCTTTAGATTTATAACAGACTGTAAATCTTCAAATGACATGATTATTTGTACTGCTATCAGAGTTGCTTGGTCTTGATCCACTCAAAGTCCAATGAGTTTATACATACAAACAAAGATATATCTTCCCTCCATAAAAACAGCATATTAAAATGCAATAATCTGTGCATATTTGTTTATTGTAAATAGTTATTATTATATTCTGCAAGAACTGAACTTGATAAAACAGCCATTAAATATGCAGCTGTTATGGATTGGAATTCTGTTCAAAGAATCCAAATAATGCTTAATAATTTGATATTTTCCAATCATTTAAAAATTGTTATGTCTTGAGTTCTGTGTGACTCTGGTTGATTAGATATGTTGATCAGGTGAATTTATACATACTATCACTCAATGAGCACTTCATTAATTACTGTATAACTGCTTACTAATGCGAATTTCCAATCAACCAGTGGCATGGCAATAATTCAATGTATTTACATTTTACATTTTACATTTAGTCATTTAGCAGATGCTTTTATCCAAAGCGACTTACAAATGAGGACAAGGAAGCAATTTACACAACTATAAGAGCAACAATGAATAAGTGCTATAGACAAGTTTCAGGTCTGTAAAGTCTAAGAAGGGAAGTATTAGTAGTATTAGTATTTTTTGTTTTGGGTACAAAAAAAGGCAATCGCAGATTAGGAAGTGAAGTGGAGACTAAATAGTTGAGTTTTTAGTCATTTCTTGAAAATAGCGAGTGACTCTGCTGTTCTGATGCAGTTAGGGAGTTCATTCCACCAACTGGGCAGATTGAGCGTGAGCGTTCGCAATAGTGATTTCTTCCCTCTTTGGGATGGAACTATGAGGCGACGTTCATTCACAGAACGCAAGTTTCTGGAGGGCACATAGATCTGCAGAAGTTAGAGCAGATAAGAAGGAGCAAAGCCAGAAGTCACATTGTAGGCAAACATCAGAGCTTTGAATTTGATGCGAGCAGCAACTAGCAGCCAGTGCAAACGGACTAGCAGCGGAGTGACATGTGCTCGTTTAGGTTCATTGAAGACAACTCGTGCTGCTGCGTTCTGGAGCAGTTGAAGAGGCTTGATAGAGTTAGCTGGAAGCCCAGCTAGTAGAGAGTTGCAGTAATCCAGTTTGGAGAGAACAAGAGCTTGAACAAGGAGTTGAGCTGCATGTTCAGATAAGAAGGGTCGGATCTTTCTGATGTTATAGAGTGCGAATCTGCACGATCGAGCAGTTCTAGAAATGTGGTCAGAGAAGTTTAGTTGGTCATCAATCGTTACTCCAAGGCTTTTCACCATTTTGGATGCAGTAATGGTTGCCCCATCCATCTGGATTGAAAAGTTATGGTGTAGAGTCGAGTTGGCAGAAACTACAAGTATTTTCGTTTTTGCGAGGTTCAGCTGAAGATGATGATCTTTCATCCAGTGTGAAATATCTAACAGCCAGGCTGAGATGCGAGCTGGAACCGAGGGATCATCAGGATGAAAAGAGAGGTATAGCTGGGTATCATCAGCATATCAGTGGTAGGAGAATCCATGTCTCTGGATGACTGGTCCTAGAGATGATGTGTAGATTGAGAAGAGAAGTGGCCCAAGAACAGAGCCTTGAGGTACCCCAGTGTTTAGATGCTGTAGGTTGGACACCTCTCTCCTCCAAGACACCCTGAATGACCTGTCAGTGAGGTAAGATCTGAACCATTGTATAACAGTGCCAGCAACGCCCAGTGACTCGAGCGTAGATAGCAGGATCTGGTGGTTGACAGTGTCAAAAGCAGCTGACAAGTCCAGCAAAATGAGGACTGATGATTTTGAGTCTGCTTTAGCCAGTCTGAGATCCTCCACGACTGAGAGCAGGGCAGTCTCAGTTGAGTGGCCTTTCTTAAAGCCGGATTGCTTGTTGTCCATGAGATTGTTTTGAGTAAGAAAGTCCAGGACTTGATTGAACACTACTTTCTCCAGAATCTTGGCCATGAATGGAAGCAGGGATACTGGTCTGTAGTTTTCAAGTAGCGTATGGTCCAGGTTGGGTTTCTTTAGCAGTGGGGTTCCCCTTGCCTGCTTAAATGAAGTAGGGAATAAACCAGAGTCAAGAGATGTGTTGATTATGTGAGTCAGTGTTGGTATGACTGCAGGAGAGATGGCTTGCAAGAGATGAGAGGGAATGGGATCGAGTGGACAGGTGGTTGCATGGCTAGATAGCACGAGTTTGGACACCTCAGACTCAGAGAGCTGAGAAAAAGAGGTGAGTGTGTGTGGTGTTGGTGGTGTATCTTGCGTGTTTGTTGTAGGTGCAGCAAATTGAGCACTGATTTTTGCAGTTTTGGTGCAAAAGAATGTAGCAAAGTCATCAGTAGTAAGTGTGGAGGATGCGGGTGTAGGAGGAGGATAGAGGAGGGAGGAAAATGTTTTAAAAAGTAGGCGAGGATTAGTGGCATTGTTGATTTTCAGACGGTAATATGTCTGCTTTGCAGAAGTAACTTCAGCCGAGAAAGAAGACAGAAGAGTTTGGTATGTTAAGAGCTGTGCAGGATTTTTAGTTTTCCGCCAAATTCTCTCTGCAGCCCGAAGTTTTGAGCGATGCTCATGGAGAGCATCCGAGAGCCAGGGTGCAGGAGGACTGGCACGGGCTGGCCTGGATGCAAGAGGACATAATCGGTCTAGACATGATGCTAGTGTAGAGCAGAGTGTATCAGTGGCACTGTTCGTATCAAGTGCAGAGAGTTTGCAAGATGGAGGAAGAGAGTCTGAAACAATGGTGGATAGTCTATTGGGTGAGAGATTCTATTTAGGGAGGCAGATTTGCTGAAGGTACAACAGAGCATCAGAATGGGAAAGAAAAGTGATTTAAGGGAATTTTTTGTGACAAGCTGGATGGAGCATTTAAAAAAACTGCTGATGTACACAAACTTTTTCATTCAACCATCTGTACTGTGGGGCTTACACAGAATGCTTTAAAAAAAAAGAAAAAAAAAGTTGAGAGGCACTATGCTGAAATAAACTCACTTTGAACCAACTAATTTGTTACAGCAGTTTTAAAAATATATAATTTAAGTTTGGTTCAAGTTTAAAAAATAATTATGGTTTTTAAAAAATATTTACGTTCACACAAAGTAAAATATTGTTTACTATAGAGACACTAAATTACGGTGGTTAAGAAAGCTTAATGTGCTGCAATTTAAGAACATGTGCAATTGCAAAAAAAAATAAATAAATAACGGCAGCAAATTGAGAAAATTTTTCATTGTTTGACAGCACATGTGCTGAAAATTCTCAAATACACATAAAAAAACAACACGCTACATTTTCACACAACACAAATTATGAAAACGCGCTGCATTCTCTCACAACACTTTCAAATAGCATGGAACACAAAGGAAATGTTTCATGGGGACCCTAAAATATGACAGTTGTTAAGGTTATGGTTACTTAGGCAAAAGACAAGGGAATCAGGATGTTAAAAAAGAAAATACAGCAAGTTTGGTGGGAGGCGTGTGTTTATGTCCTACCTGCTAAGAGTGGGATATTGCATTTATACAACAGTTCAACAGCATAATCATGTGTATAAAAAAGAAAATCAAACATGAAGAGTCTAAAAATCCTTTTGTATGAGGAACTACTTTCTTCTGCAAATCATCCACATCTGCAGCGGACGTCAGCACAGCAAAAACTGTTACTACTTCACCAACGTCACTTGAGAGCCAGTTTTTGAACGATTCTCTAGCGTAATGTCTAAAGTGATGACAGATGAGTTGGCTCACATTTAAAGATTACGAGGCTGAACGGCATGAAATTCCATCAGTCTAGAGACATTACTAGTATTTCTCTGTTGCAATCAGGATATCAAAATAATTAAACCAGAAAAATCCAAAGCAAACACCACCAGAAACACTATCAGACTATGAATACAGCACTACAAAATACAAAAGAGATCAACTTAGAAAGTCGCTTTTTTGTTAAATAATGATTTGATCAGCTGTAGTTTGAGATCACGCTGAGTTTTTCTCCTCTAAGGGCTTATTACACAGTCTCTGTTGCCATCTTGTGGCTGAACGTGAACCGTCTTTGCTCTGCTCAGTATGACAGGCTGATGGATGCCAACGCGCTGTATCTACGAAATTATAAATATTTAAAATAGCCACTATCCTTATAAATAAACTGCACAGTTGCAGTCTAAACAACTATATTCTTGCCTAAAAGGCCTCAAAAGTCGATTATTGTCCAACAGCTGCAACATGTCAAAGTGTAGTGAGTTTATTAAGCTGCTATCACTTTATGTGGGCGGAGTAACTGAAGGATAAAATAATGAGGTAAAATATCTGCTGCTGCTTTTAGTATGGTTACACATGCCACTCAAGATGGTAACAACAAAACTTACATTAGAAATACATAATAACTAAAAGCACATAGCCTTTTTGATTTGGTCACATGTCATGAAAACTGCTGGTTTAAAATAAAAATACTACTTTGAGTAAAAGTAATGCATTTATTTTCCCTATAGGGGGTTCATTTTTTCATTTAAGGCAAACTGAATAAAGCAGGTTAAAACCATAATTTTCCACTTTATCCAATATAAAATGTACTGTGAATGAAAGTCACAGTAGTTCCACTTTTTCAGTGTATACTGATTTCCTGAAAATAGAAACCCAATACAATTTGCAACAAAAAAATCTAACGTTTACTGTACAGGGTGCCTTTGATGCGTCCAACAAAAGATTTGCTTTAAAAATAAACCCAAAAAGATCCATAATTTCACGGTGAGTTGCATTTTATTATTTGCATTTAACATAATTTCCCCCTGCTGTCCACGCTACTTATTTCAATTCCTTCTCAGGGTTATGACCAATCAGTTGAAAACCATTATACTAGTATTCCATTCCAGATCCATGCTCATGTTGTTTGCAATTTGGAGGATGTACGCGAACCGCAAAGCCGTGACACTGGCATAATTAGCATCCGTAGGCATTTAAAACAATTCCTGATACAAAATACGCACTAAAATCCCAACTAAAAGCTCACTTCTGCCGTGAAAAAGAAGAGCTCTGAAAGCCTGACATGAAATAGGAGCCAGGGGAAGAGGTGCTGAGATAACTTTAACAACTATTACTGTATCCGTGCCAAGTCTGATAGGACAGCTGAACACAGATTAATTCTCAGGAGGTGTGCGTGCATGAGTGTGTGTGTGCGATCTAAGGTTTCTCTTAAGATGGCCAGGGGCTCACTTCCTCTGCATCTCATCTCGCCTGCTCTCAGCTCCGTCTGATAGGACTCCAGCCAGCAGTCAGATGGTGATATGCCTCGCGGTTTAGCAGATAAAAATGCTCCACTCAGTAGGGCAGCCTGCTTGTGATTTTTTTTTTTTTTTAATACACCCTAACATCAGAAAATACGTGAAAAAGACTTACACAATGGAACGGAGGAGAAAGGAAAACCAGACAACAAAGCAGACACAAAAGGGAGAAGGATGTAAATATTTAATGGGCTTATTGCTGCATCAGTGTCCTACATAAAAAAAAAAAAAGAAAAGCTCTGCGGTAACTATTAGGGTTTGGTAAGCATTTTCCCTCAGATGCAAACACACAGTACTAGACAAAAGTAAGGGTGTAGCTATTAACAGAAATTATTTTTCAATACATTTCATATAAAAAAATTATTAATAATATCAGGTCACACATCATGAAAACAACAATTATAATAATGATATTATTATGAACTCTTTAGAAATTGTATATCTAAATAGATATTTAGATATTGGAAAAATCAGACATTGCAATGCTTTGATGCCAGATTAATTGAATAGCTCAATTTGTGTGACAGGGCTTGAAATGAACCTTTTTGCTTGGTAGCACCGGTGCTCCTAACTTAAAAAAATTATTTTTTATAATAAATTTTGTCGCACCCACCAATTACAAGTTTTATACAAACATTTTTATTGCATTTAAAATCAAAACTAATCAAACTAAAAAGCAAAAATATATATATGCATGCGTGAGGAAAATATGTCTCAACGAAATCCCGTTATCACCTGAAAATACATTTTTATAACAGAACTGAGTGACCAAAAGATACATGGAGCGCTCACCGGCCCTGCATGCACTGCTTGACATGAATGAATCTGTTAACGATGTAACTGTGCTGTTCTAACGGATGCTGTCTGATATTGCACTGATGCTTTTGACATATACTGTACCTTATTATATGCATACGTCATTTTAATAGCCATACCGGTCTTTACATGAGCAGCGATATTAGTTTACTCAGTTTAAGCCCGTTTGCGATGGTGTACGTGGTGTTACATTTTACATATAGCTGCCACTTGCACAGCGGACAGCATCTGGCAATTATATGAAGGATCAAACCGAACCTCTCGTGCTAGATGTGGAACGCAGTTACCTGAAAATTCCATCCCACAGACTTTTCATAGCGGACTTGAAGCCAATGGACGTCTTTTATCCACTCTTCGAAAAGTGTAGATGGTGGATTAACAAGATACACTACTAAGATGTGTCATTATTTGTAACTTTAGATTTTTTGTAACTTTAGATTTTCAAGGTTTCTAAAACAAATACTGTCAGTGTTATTTTCATTCTCATCTTTAAAAGTACTCAAGAGTAGTGACTATAATTGTTTGATCACGTTGTTTATTTCAATAATGACACTAATATCTGCATACTCCACATGTCTTAATTCCATTTCTGTTTAGTTTAGTTATGACTTTAGTCTGATTAAGGTAATCAAAAATCGCTGTTTGGAGCTTATGTAGGCCTACAGTTCAAAATCCATGTTGAACTGAATAAACAATTAGTAAACATGAGTACATCTTATTGAACATCATTTATTTTCATCACCAATGCTCATAGAAGAACAGTTTCTCAAGCAGTTAGTGATTAATTTTGGAAACAGGAGATGACCCCCTGGTCTAATGCGCCACCTGGCTTGAGAAACCCATTCTCAAAGACTTATTATTTGGGTAGCACACATATCCCAATGCCTTCGGCAGAATTCAAATGAGCTTTTTTAAGATTAATTAATGTAGATTAATTCCGAGAAAAATCTAAATAAAAAAAAATTATCTATGCCCATCTATAGTAATTTGTAAGTAGCAAATTGTAGGTACAGTAATAAATGCAGTTCCTAATATAGACGATAAGTATCACACGCTCCAATAATGTCTGGCCAGAAAAATCCTGCTTCTTCATCCAAGCATGTTTATGTTGATCCGAACATTTGAATGTGCTTTATATTTCAATTGTTTGATTTTGAGATAACAAGATTATAATTTTAAGAATCTTATTTTTACATTGTTCTACGTATATTCTTTTTGACAAAATGTAACTGCAGGAATCCAAATAATTTAGCCAGTTAAATATCTTAATCAGGTTAAGAGAATATTCCAATTGCAAATATACCACAATCCTTATATTTTGATGGTTTAAATACACTTGTGTAATTTAGCCACCACTGTGCAAAGTTTTAATGGAAAAATTAAGTGGCTAAGGGAAAACTCTTTGCTCATTCATGGCATTACGGAACTTTTATTAAAGTATGACCTTTGCTTCAGATATTTCTCTCAAATATCCTCAGGAGAAATAAAAATAGGAACAAATGAGACAAATGTTGACATAATAAAAAGCACAGAGCTCATATACTTTGGTTTTGTAAGAACTGAGTAAAAAAATATTTGAGCTCATATTGAAATTTCATTATAGTTTGAGAAATGGTTTGCTTAAATGAAATTAAATAAACCTCCTTCGCTATTGTACACGTACCGGTGATTCTCCCCGCCACAGATTACTGAGCCCTGCTTTACAGCAATGATTCCCAAGCAATGAGGTAACTTGGGAAAATTACATTACAACTTTTCAGAAAGTTCTAAAACACATAAAAGACAAAACCCATTGCTTTAAAGGAGATTAGTTGACTTTACTTTAAAAACGTGGGTAAACACACTGCCTTAAAATGTAAAATGAAAAGTAAATGAACGAGTAAATGAACTATTAGCATAATTAGAAAATTGAAGTCAACTTAACAGTTCCAATTTCAACTTTACCCACATAAGTAAAGACAACTTGTCGCTCTTAAGGCAACAAGTAACTAATCACTTTTACAATGTAGAGGGCAGTTAAACTATCACATAAATTTATATATAAATAAATAATATATATAAATATAAATAACATATCCATATTTTTAACAACAACAACAACATTAATAGTAAGACTTATTTTAGTTACACTTCTACAACAACACAACACTCGACTGACACCCTATAAAATTATTTGATTCAAGCCAATTTCAAACTAATTGCAATTATAAAATAAGAGATTATAAAACTTCTAAAATTAGTGCATTTAAACTCTTTCCAAGTTAAGATGGAGATAAACTAAA
This sequence comes from Danio rerio, assembly GCF_052040795.2. Classification (NCBI taxonomy): domain Eukaryota; kingdom Metazoa; phylum Chordata; class Actinopteri; order Cypriniformes; family Danionidae; genus Danio; species Danio rerio. The sequence continues at coordinate 15,555,415 of NC_141025.1, forward strand.
CTACAGGTCAGTAAGAAGAATTAACACTTTACTCAGCAAAAACACATTAAATTGACTAAAAGTGTCAAATGGACTTCTGCTTCGAAGAAATTATGAACTTTCGTTTAATCAAGAATTCTGGATAAAAAAAAATAAAATAAAATAAATCCACAGTTTTTTAAATTCAGTTTAAAATCAATATTTACTTTTATAACTTTTAAAAACACTCATAGGCCACTTTATTAGGTACACCTTAATAGTATCAGGTTGGACTTTGCCTTCAGAACTGCCTTAATTATTATTACTGCCAAGAAAATATCCCCGAACCCATTCAACCACCACCACCAGCCTGAACCGTTGATATAAGAAAAGATGGATCTTTGCTTTCATGTTGTTGACGTCAAAATCTGACCCCACCATCTGAAGGTTGCAGAAGAAATTAAGACTCATTAGACCAGGCAACATTTTTCCAATCTCTATTGTACAATTTTGGTGAGCTTGTGGTAAATGTAGCCTCAGTGTCTTAATCTCACCTGAGTGGAGTGGCGCCCGTTGACCGATGGCGCCTGTAACAAGTGGTTTAGTTACAGTTTCTATCAGCTCGAACCAGTCTGGCCATTCTCCTCTGACATAAACTATATATATATATACCACCACACCGCCCAAATATATCGGTGCTTATTATAAATGTTTCTGTTAACTTCATGATCTTTAATCAAATACCACAACCTTCACTACCCTCCCGAAATGACTTTAGTTCTGCATACATGGAATGCCTTTAGGGCATGGGTATTAGCGCTTTAGGATGGGGTCATTAGTGGTCTTGTTTCTGCCCTGCTTTCTTCAATTTGTCAATCATTCTCCATTTTGTTAGCAATGCCTTTCTTTTAACAATCCAATTGTTCCCAAAAGCAAAAATCATTCACCCGCCTACATTTTTTGCTCAATTCAGGACCATTTCAACTGGATGTACGGGAAAAATAGGGAAAAAAGGATGATTTCATGCCAACTTGCTTATCAGTTACCAACTGTTTCATGCCGACTTTAACTTCAAGAATGAGAAGAACTGTTGTTTTGAGCACGATCGGCATATACAGATCATTTCAAACTGAAGAGAAAGTATTTGAGCCTTTACCTGTAGCAGTGACAACGGAAAGCTGGAAAATTGTGATTATTTCTTTTCACTAGAAGCATCTGATCTGAGAGATTTACTCTCCACGAACTCTCAATGCTGTCTGGGAGAAACAATTGAAACATTAAACAGCAAAATTTTATGATATTTCTTTTCCTATGGGAAAGAAGTATGAAAAGATGAAGAAAGAACTTTAGGATTTGATGCCTGTCACGTGCAGTGAAGGAATTGAGATCTTATTACCACCAGTTGCAGCATCATCCACCCTGTCAATCCTTGTTTAAGCCCTAAGCAGACACCGGCACAATCCATCTCTCTCTCTTTTCTTCATCTGCCCCCTAATGTTTCTTTTCTGTGTCTGTTATTCTCCCCCCCCCCCCCCTCTGTCGTTCATTGTCCAGAAAGAGTCTGGTGTGGACAGACAAGGGCCAGCTGTCCACTGCGCCCCCCAACGGGACGGTAAACCCCCCTTTCTTTTTTCCACCAGACTCCAGTAACATCTGCTGCGTCCACTCACAATATCCCACAAATGAATGGACGGACGTTTATGGAACGAGAAGCCAAACTGATGTGGATGCAAATTTAACATGACTTCCTGTGGCCCAGCAGTCTCAGCGGTGGGATGGTTGGTGAATGAGTCTCTGTTCTGTTAAACTGTTGTTCAGTTCCCCCCTACTGCTCTCTACCTCTGTTTAACCCACGTCTGATGTCCAGTGCTGTTCTCCTATATGCCATTACACAGTATAAAGGCCTATTTACACTATTAGTACATTTACAGCAGTGGTACCCAAGCTCCGGGCTGCAGACCAGTACTAGTCTGTGGATCAATTAGTACTGGGTTGCACAAGACATATTTTCATTTTATTTACAATCTAAATCCAAATGATCCGAACAATTTTGGTTACATCTCAGTCACTTACTGCCAAGGAATGGATCCGCAACTCATTTGTCAATAAATCAGGTGAATCCAGGATGTCTGTGCAAAAAAATCAACTGCTGGAGATCACAGATGACGGAGGTGACGCGGACACACTCGCACCTTAAAGGGTATGAGTGGCCAGACTGGACAAAAGACAAAAGACAGGCAAACCAATTTGGGAAATTTTCACATTTTTAAACATGGCTATGCGAGTGTGTTTCATTGGACTCCCAAATAACACCATATATTGACATCACTCAACTCAAAACATAATATCTTAATAATTATTCACTGATTCCATAACAAATTCACCTGCGATTGGCATACAAACTTATTAATATTTAAAACGCTGCAGACGAAAGGCTTCCTGATTATTTGAAAGAATTCCTCTATGTTTGAAGTTTTTTCAGTGACAAGCCTTTCAGTCGAAACAAGGCATCGTCACATTAGAAGATTTAGACACTTAAGACACTTCTTTGAAGATTTTTCATAAACTTGGCTTTTATTCATGAGTTGAAATAAACACGGCAACTAGCAAGATCTAAGCTTTCAGACATTAAGCTTTTATCACAAGGCCTTAAAAATGCACCAAAATTACCATCATCCACTTTTTATGCTATTTTTATTCACAGTTTGACCTTTCTGGCACAAATTTTAATTTCGTAAAACTTTTAGGTCAAAATAATTTAGTCTAGTTGGTCTCCATATAAATGGTAATTCATTTCAGGGATAATTTGACAAGATGACAAGGACACTTACAAAAAAATTGGACAACTTGTACTTTTTCCAACATTAATTTTGAAGACTTCTGAATTTCTAAAAGCACAATTTTAAAGGCCTATTTCAATTTTTTTTTATAAAACCTCATAACCTCTCCAGTTTTTATAAAGCAGGATTCGAAACAGCAATTCAGGGATGGGAAGCAGGCATACTGAAAAGGACACTAAAGAAGGAAGTCTCAAGCATCTGCTGCTAATGTGCCTCTTGAGATAAGCGAGTGAGGTTTATTACACAGCTCTCTTTAATTGACATATGTTACACCTATACGCTACCTGCAAACAATCCCTTCACATCAAAGTACATCTCCTGCCGCGTAGTCAAGATTTTTATGTTTATTAGGTAAATAATCTCACAAAGCACTTAAGTCATTACATATTGATGATAACAACACTGATGTTGAAATCTCTGGTCCCTGAGTAAATAATAATTCATATCAACGGCAAGATGACATGAGTCAATGACTAATTGCTCAATGAAAATGACAGGAATAATTGCATCAAAAAGGCTAATTGACTTATAAATGGCTTAGAAAGTCTTATTTTAATTAATTCAATAACAGATTCAATTAGGATCAAAACAAGCAGCTGCAAAACAGCTACAAATGCAACATTGTGTCTAAAATATGGCACACTTTCTTTGATGAACTGTTCTAATGCACAGTTTTGTCATATTTTAGATATTTTGTCATTTAAATGCAGTTAGGTCAATAAATATTTGGACATTGGCACAATTCTAACAGTTTTGGCTCAATACACCAACACAATGGGTTTGAAATGAAACAAACAAGACAAACAGACTGTCAGCTTTAATTTGAGGGTATTTACATCCAAATCATGTGAACGTTGTAGAAATTAAAACAGTTTGCCCATGTGCCTTCCACTTGTTAAGGGTCCAAAAGTAGTTGCAAATTCTTTTCAGTAAACTACAGCCTGAAGCGTGGAACGCATAGACATCATCAGACGCTGGGTTTCATCCCTGGTGGTGCTCTTCCAGGCCTCTACAGCAACTGTCTTCAGTTCCTGCTTGTTCTTGGGGCATTTTCTCTTTAGTTTTGTCTTCAGCAAGTGAAATGCATGCTCAGTCGGATTCAGATCAGTTGATTGACTTGGCCATTGCATTCTTTCCCTTCAAAAACTTGCTCCGTCCAATGAGTTCTGATGTATGTGGCTTAATATGAGCAAAATGTATTGCCTAAAACACTTCAGAATTCATCTCGCTGCTTTTGTCAACAGTCACAATCAATAAATACTAGAGAACCAGTTCCACTGACAGCCATAAATGTCCCTCCGCCATGTCACTACTACCACCATTCTTCGCTGCTTAGGATCATGAGCAGTTCCTTTCCTTCTCCATACTCTTCCCATCGGTCTAGTGATCTTGGTCTCATCTGTTCATAGGATGTTGTTCCAGCACTGTGAAGGCTTTTTTAGAACTCTAATCTGGCCTCTAATCTTGACTCTGACACACCTACCTCCTTGAGAGTGTTCTTGATCTTGCCAACTTTTGTGAAGGGTGATTTCTTCACCAGAGAAAGAGTTCTATGGTAATCCAACACGGTTGTTTTCCGGGTCTTTTGGTGTTGCTGAGCTCACCAGTGTGTTCTTACTTTTTATGAATGTTCCAAACAGTTGTTTTGGCCATGCGTAGTGTTTTTGCTATCTCACTGAAGTTTTTTATTTTATTTTTTCAGCCTAATAATGGCTTGCTTGACTGATAGTGACAGCTCTTTTGATCTCGTCTTGAGTGTTGACAGCAACAGATTCTAAATACAAATAGCACAGCTGAAATTAACTCTGGACCTTTTATCTGCTCGTTGTAATTGGGATGATGAGGGAATAACAAACACCTGGCCATGGATCAGCTTAGAAGCCAATTGTGCAATTATTTTTGGACCCTTAACAAGTGGGATTTTGTACATCATCTTGAACACTTTTAATGCTTCCAAACAGTTTGCTGCAATCATAAAGCACACTTCTTGAGGTAGTTCATTATGATGCAACTTAGCTTCTATGTGCGATTTGATTGGACATTAATCACAGGACTGATTCTTCCAATCCCAATAGACAGGAAATAGTAAAGTAGTGACTGCAGGTTGAAGGATAATGTACTAAAAATGTATTCATGGGACAATAAAAGTACACATTTTTTAACTACTTAGTAAATTACAATTCTTGTGAAAAATTACTCAATTACAGTAGTTCGAGTACTTGTAATATGTTACTTTACACCACTGTACTTTCCTAATAAAATAACTCTGTCATAACAGCTTCAGAGCAAAAATAGTTCAAGAAAAATAATGTCTTCTCTCTCTGTATCCCATTAGTAAGCTTTTAAATTTTCTCATGTGCATTAACATGACTGCAAATGATCTAAAGAGCGCTGAGTTTTCAAACAAATCTGGAATAATGTAGATGTGGCCTGAGACAAGCAAGAATGCAGAGCGTTCAAACTCAGACGCAAGCAAACACACACGATCCCACACTCTGACCTCTAGTCTTTCACCTCATTTTACAGTGGAATCTCAGCAGCTCACACGCGGCATTCAAAACACACTGCGCTGATTCACAGCCACTTCAGTTCTGTAGGAAGAAAATAACTCGTGTATCAGCATTCAAGTCGCCAAACCCGCCTCTTCTCGCTGTCCTCCCCTCATTTTCCCTTCTTTCTATTCAGTGTGTGCGTGTTATCTTGTGTGTCGTCAGGTTCCCAGTTGAACTACTGGAGGTGCTGATGTTGTGTGGTTGGGGAGCTCAGGAAGGGCAGGGCTCCTGTCACAATGGTCCCCTGTTTTAAACACCTCACCTCTCCAGGGAGCACTAGGTCCCTCTCGGAAGGCACTCGTGCGGAGCTGAGGTATGGCTTGCCGGCAGCACACACACATAGAGTTCACACATACATCCATCGGAGTTGCTAATCTTCCATTCACACTTTCACGGCAAAAGAATTCCTCTGTGTGCGCCCACACACACACACACACACTTTTGCTCTCATGTCTGGTAGTCTCAGATGTTTGGGCGTCAGGGAGAGGCTGATGTTATGAGTGTATAAACTGCCTCAGGTGACCAACACATAGTGGTGGAGGAGAAACTAAAGAGGACAGAGAGTCTGCTGGCACACACACACATACGCACAGCAACGTCACACAATAAAGCTTTCTGTATCATAGAGAAAGTTTGAGATTCCAACAGTTTTTTGTTTCTCAATACAAACTTTAGTGATGTAATGCTGCGTAGACTGCTGGTATGATGAAACCTTTCAATTCATCGATCCATCAAGTCTAATCCATCCATCCATCCATCCATCCATCCATCCATCCATCTATCTATCTTCCTGTTATTCCCTTTGCCTTTTAATTCATCAATTCTATCAGTCTGTCCTCTACCTATATCATGCTGTCTTTCCAACCAACCAATTAATCAATCACATAAATCAATGCATCCATTCATAGGTCTCTTCTATTTTAGCCATCTCTTTTAAAAATTTAGTTTTTTTATCCATCCATCCATCCATCTGTCCATCGATCAATATTTCATTCTAGCCATCTCTCTATAAAAAATGTTGACATCCTATCTATAAATTCATGCATCCATCAATGCATCATCCATTCATCTCTCTTTGAAAAATTCTGTCATTCTATCTATAAATCCATCCATAGACAAATCTTCCATTACATCCATTTCTCAATCAAAAAATCTGCCATTGTATCCATCTATAAATCCTCTAAATCCATCCATAGATCAATCTTCCATTTTATCTATTTATCCATAAATAATTCTGCCATTCTGTCTCTATAAATCTATCCCTCCATTCATCTATGTATCCATCACCCATTCATCTCTCTTTAAAAAAAAATCTGTAATTCTATCTATCTATAAAACCCATCCATCCATCCATATCTCTTTCAAAAATTCTGTCTTTATATCTATCTATAAATCCATCCATAGATGAATCATTTATTACATCCATCTCTCTATCAAAAATTCTGCCATTCTATCTATCAATAAATCCATCCATCATTCTACTGTTCTGTCAATCATTTTATCCCTCCATTCATCCCTCTATCCCTCCCTCCATCCATCCATCCATATCTATTTACAAATCCATCCTTCCATTCATCCTTCTATTCATCACCCATTCATCTCTTTAAAAAATCTGTCATATCTATAAGACCCATCCACCCATCCATCCATCCATCCATCCATCCATCCATCCATCCATCCATCCATCCATCTTTCAAAAAATGATATTTTTCTGTCTATCTATAAATCCATCCATGGACCAATATTTCATTACATCAATCTCCATCAAAAATTCTGCCATCCTATCTATTTATAAATCCATCCATCATTCTACTGTTCTGTCACTCATTCTATCCATCCATCCATCCATCCATCCATCCATCCATCCCTCAGCTGTTATTCCCTTTGTATTTCATTTCATCAATTCAATTAGTTTGTCTTTTATCTGTATCATGCAGTCTTTCCATCCATTCATTCATCCATCCATCCATCCATCCATCCATCCATCCATCCATCCATCCATCCATCCATCCATCCATCTATCTATCTTCCATTCTAGCGATCTTTCTGTCAAAAATTCTGCTATTCTATCTATAAATCCACCCATCCATCCATCCATGATACATCTTAAATCTTGAAAGTTAGGGATGCTACAAATTTTCAGCTGCCAAAAATTATTGGCAGAAAATTACATTTTTGGTTTACGGCTGAAAGAGAAAATCTGCCTAAAACAGCCGAAAAAGAAAAAAAAAGAAAAAAAAACTCTGTCCAGATGTACTGTCCAGATGTATTCAGTGCGATTGCTTCACTTTCCCTAAAATTGTAGTCACTGGGCAGAGTGAAGTTGCTTTCTCAATGGATGCGGAAGGTGCTACGTTATGAAACCCATTTATTTGAATGTGTACGCAAATCCTGGTTTGTCGCTGCATCGACCAAAGCTCAAGAGCAGCGGATAAATATTCCGCTCTGTGGAAAATCCATTCATAATCTCGTATCTCTGCTTCAATAAGCAAATACTCACTGGAAAACTAAAATTTGCTTAAATTACACGCTGACAGGTCATTTTTATGTATACTTGTTTCCTGATGCTTGCAACAGTGCTACTGTTCTGTCATAGTACACTGGTACTGTAAAATGACTGCTCTCCTAATGGCTTGTGTGGAGGAAAAATTAATTTTACTAGTCTTACTAGTCTTTACTTTAATGCTTATGACATATTGTGTTTCAATCTAAATATATAGAAGCCCTAGCATAAGTAGTATGACTTCTTTGAATGTTTTTGTTAATTTCTTTGTCTTGTGTGGAAAAATATGGCGGGTCTGTAATGTAACCTTGAAGAACTGATATAAGCGGTAGAGATGCGCGGATGGGCTATTATTTTATCCGCAACCGCATGACAAAATTCATCATCCGTCCGCCATCCATCCGCACTAACATTTTTGACCAATTTTTAAAACCGCACCCGCCCGCCATCTGCTGATTGGGCTCTTTATTTGAATGGCTTATTCCTTTTTATTATTAAATGAATGTTTCTTTATTGATCATAATAGAATAGAGAATGACTTCTATGTAGACATGCAGTTAATCCAAACGTGCAATTGAAGACGCTTTGAAGTGACACTAAAGATACGAAGACGTGTCTTTTCACTTGATTCGATTCCTCGGTCCAAGAGTCTTTTCCTTGCGTCCTACCGTTATCCCGGTGGGGTGGAAACACGGGAAAGAAAGCAAGGAAAGGAAACGAGGATGCACAAATAAGAAATGAGAAGCACCCGAGCTCTCAGAATATCAGCAGTGAACTCCGTCTCCAATCGGCGCACAGGGACAAAAATAAATAGCCTAAATTAAACGCACTGTACTATACAACTTTTTTTTATTGTAGTCTAATAGAAAACGCATTGACACATCATTTCAACATGCTGCTATTTAGCCTACTAATAAATGCCTATTTCACTTTATTTTTTAGTAAATAGATAGATAGAATAATAAGTCATTTACATTATAGCCTAATAATGTTTACATTTGTAGTTGTCCATAGCAACCCCAAAAACGTACCTGCTTGCCTTCCACATCTAATTAATGGGCACAGTTTTTCGACTTTTTATTTATTTATTTATTTATTATTTTTGCTGTGGATGTTATTGAGCTTGTAGAAATCGGAAACAACACTAGTTCTGCGACACAGATGAACCTTTATTGATATCTCTATCAGACAATACCTATTTTATATGCCAAAAGAAACAACAGGCAGTAAAAAAATATTAACATATATATTTTAATGTAGGCATAGGCTATAGTCGCATGCTTTGGCAAACAGTTGAAAAAAGTTGTAAAAAAGCGTCATATCGTGCCTAAACCTTGTAGGCTCAGTCACCCCCACAATTAGAAATTAAATTAGAAAAACAGATATGCCATCCCTCTTTGAGCGAACATAAAGTCTGACCAGGCTAAAGTGCATGTATGACAAGTGCCCCAATAACCCATGGAGGATCATCCCCATTCCCCTCAAACTTGAAGCATAACGAAATACTACGCCATTAAAGTTGCGACAAAGAAATTCTGGCAAAATAACCTTAGCCTCGGAACGTAAAAGCGAGGCCAACATGTCTAGAATAGAATAGGCTAAACCAATATGAACGTAAAATTATCAGCTGACCGAACTCAAAAGTTTATATTGAACATATGTGTAGCCTAAATAACATAGGCTAATTGGTTTAATATGCCTGACTTTAGGTCTAGTTTGATTTTTTCTTGGCACAATGCAGGAATAAAATAGCATCTGTGTCAGGATTCAGACGGGAGCGCCTGCATAGCCACTATAATGCGCCCTGCTGCACTGAAGGAGCGCTCGCTCGCAGCACTTGTTGCTGAAATGCATAGAATTCTCTTGGAAAGGTGCTGTAGTCGTGGGAATGACTGGCCTTATTTCTCCCAAAAGGAAAGTAGATTTTCCTCTGCTGATCCGTCTATACGGAAGTTTGTAGAGGAATACTTCTGTACTTCATCCAGAATTAGTGTATCCGATTCCTCCTCCCATTCTGTGAAGTCAGTCCTAGGCTTTTTTTGTTGGTGCACCAGCTATGCCTATAAAAACAGTACAACCGCCCGCCACCCGCCCGAATTTAATTAAAATATTATTTTTTCGTAACGTCATCCGCCCGATCCGCGGTTTATCCGCGGAGTCCGCGGTTATAACCGCCAACCGCGCATCTCTAATAAGCGGCAAAAAGACCTCTCGTCCCTGTCACACTCTGCAGGGACCTATGTTTCTGTATGACACTCTTGCAAGAAAATATAATAATCTTTTATTATAATTGGACATGTTTGCCTCTTATTCAGAGACGGAATTTTAAAATTGCCAAGACAGCTTGTGTTATTGAGTTACATTTAAAAACAAAGTTCATTGATTCATTCGTTCATTCATTCAGAATGCCACGCAAACCTGTGTTGCAGACGGCATGTTGATTGTTGCATTTTCTTACATTTTAATCCTGTGCCATGTGCTCTGTAAAAAAAGTGTGTACAGCATACAAGTAGATGGATTTTGTTATGTTCTGTGCTTCTTTGGAACTGAGAACTTACAGAGAAAAGACAGAAACAAGAAGTGTGTGTCTCACTTTTTTTGAAAGCCCGAGAATGACTGACAAAACAGTTTGTGTGTCTCGTCAAACTGCAGGCGGTCACTGCAGCAGAAGAGTGAGGTGTGTTTGCGCAGGAGAAAGAAAAGACTGAAAGGTTTGAGTGAGGATCAGCGTGTGTTTGCATAATTCTGGGAAGAATCCACTCTCTGTCACTTCACTCTCTGAAGTGTGTAACGGCACAGGAGAGCCGAGGAGATCAACAAAGACGAGAGGAGTGATGTTCATAGGAGAAGAGACGAGAAGTTAGAGGGAAAGACATGATGTCATACAGGAGAAGTGAGGAGATCAGCATAGAGTAGAAAATAGAAGGAGCAGCATTGCGATGCAAGCTACTGAAAGCAGAAACACTACTAACTTGCATACAGCTGAAGACACATTTGAGGTCTTGAGACGAAGAACCATGCATATTTTCAAATTAGCAATAAGTAATAAGATTTTTTATATTTGGATTGTGAACATGATATTATATAGATTTTTATTTTACTTTAAATTTTGATGTCTGTAAGCAGGAATTTCATTCAGAAAGATGGGGAAAAGGGGTTGATGAAAGTTACTACAACCTAACAGAAACCTCCTCCTCATCATTTCTGTTTCTTGCCATAGCACTGTCAAAACTGGCAGTTGAAAAGGCGTGGTTAAGTGTGTTGACCACGCCCACTACCTCAGACAGACGTAATATGACAATTTAACTGAAAACAAGGAGAAAGTACATTTTCAGATTTTAATTTCAGATTACAAGGACAAAGGCTGCGTTCAATATTGCATCCTTCCATACTATATAGTATGCTAAAAACAGTATGCAAGCCGAGTAGTATGGCAGAATTCATAGAATTCAAAAAACAGTATGCGAGAAATACCCAGATGACTTACTACTTCTGGCGACATTCGGAAGTGCGCATCTGATGAACACTACGCTATCCAATGGTGCCACATAAGAGAATTCATAAATGGGAGTAAAGCGCTTTCTAAATAGTAAGTACTTCATTTGAGTTTAAAGGGCACCTATGGTGAAAAATCTACTTTTCAAGCTGTTTGGACAGACATATGTGTAAATATAGTGTATAGACCATCATATTGGGGTGATATAAACACACCCAGTCCTTTTTTTCAATTTAACACATAAAAAGAGTAGACCAATTGGAGCGGTTTTCAGACTGACCGCAACTTGACGTATGAGTACGGCCCCCCCCGCCCACCGAATTGATTGACAGCTGCGCGCATTAACATGCCCCGATAGTCACATGTATAATCTTGTCAACAAGACCAGACGTGCGCAAAGCAACCGGGAATAAAAGGTCTGTTCAGTTCGCTAGGATCATCAATCATCATCAAATGTGATCAAGAGTAAGTTTTACATGTTTAAAATGTTTTAAAACTGCACGTGTGCAATGAAGTACAGCGATTTACTTCAGCTTTACTTCATCCGCACAGCCGCGTGTCAGAACAATTATAAAGGAAGACGCATCAATCCCGGTTTGTGGACGTTAAACCAGGTTTATTTTGTACTTTAACATAACAGATATCCCCACAGCAGTGGAGATTAGCCGGTATCCTGTCACATTTGCGTGCAAAAACATTGCAAAGCTAAGCGCGCTCTGTCTGTCTGTGTGTGTCTGCTGCAGTCTGTGTGTGTGCGCGCGTGAACTTTGTATCGATATTGCGTGTGACTCATCAATGCAACAGCACAGCAAATACTCATTGGTAAAGTTCTTACACTAGTATTTCTCGCAAACGCTACGTGAGACCTTCTTCCTTTAAGTCTGTCTTTTGTCTGACGCAGCCGAGGGAGGAGATTAAGGCACGCAGGAAGGCACGTAGAAACAGTAGGCGGGGAGGACTTGCCTTAAAGGCGCAGTATGACTAAACAACCCCCTGGTGGAAAAATGTATAAAACAGGATCTTTTAAAAGGTATAATGAAAAATCCGATGGGTGTTTTGAGCTGAAACTTAACATACACATTCTAGAGACGCAAAACACTTATATTAAATCTAAAAAAGGGGGAACCTACTGTAGGTGCCCTTTAAATATACTACTCTACCGTTAGAAAAGTACATCCTATACAGTATGAATGGAACTCAGACATACTACAGTATATCCGCCATTTTGTCATGAACACATGACCTACCCACGTCAGTTGCGTCACTTCACACCCTTTCATGAATTCTGTCGCGGGGCATCATAAGATTTTATGATACACACTTTAGAATCTCGCCGGAAGTAGTAAGTCATCCGGGTACTTCTTGTATACTCGTATTCAAATTCTATGAATTTGGACATACTACTCAGCTTGCAAATATTGTTTTTAGCATACTATACAGTATGGAAGTAAGCAATTTTGGATGCAGCCTTTCTCCTCTTCATGGCATTTTTGCATTTTCTGCATGAGAGCGGCCTCTGTTTCTTCGTCAGAGATTTACTACTGATGATAGAGCAGTGCTCCCTTGGAAAGATGTGCATAACAATCGCAGCTTTTTCACAATTTTCATTTCGATCTATCGTGAAGCCCTTATATGAGCACATACAGATATGGCAGAACTAGCTGGAGCTAAGCCAAATACGTGGAGTTTGTCTTAAAGAACTAAAAGTGTTTTGGATAAAGCTGATAAATTCACTATAAACATTGATAACAGTACAATTTTTCCCTCCATGCAGGTAAAGAGTTTGGGTGTCATCTTGGATAGCACACTCTCATTTGAAGGTCACATTAATAATATTACACGTACTGCATATTTTCACCTGCGTAATATCACTCGTCTCCGCCCTTCTCTCACAACTAATAACACAGCAATTCTCATCCACGCATTAGTTACTTCACGTCTTGACTACTGTAATGCACTTCTTTCTGGACTTCCTTCCAAACTTCTCCATAAACTCCAACTGGTTCAGAACCATGCAGCTCGTGTCATCTCTAGGACCCCATCTCACGAGCACGTCACACCACTCCTCTATCAGCTTCATTGGCTTCCAGTAAAATATCGAATTGATTTTAAAATATTACTTCTAACTTTCAAGGCACTTCATAATCTCGCTCCTCAATATCTCACTGAACTTCTCCATATCTACACCCCTTCTCGTACCCTTAGGTCAGCTAACAACTTCACTCTGGCACCACCTCGCACTCGACTGAGCACAATGGGAGACAGATCTTTTAGCTCTATGGCTCCTAGGCTATGGAACTCACTTCCATTAGACCTTAGGAGCAGTGATAGTCTTCACAATTTTAAATCACGTCTAAAGACCCATCTTTTTAAGCAGGCTTTTACTTAACAATTTTTTATCATGTTTTTATTATGTTCTTTTTCGCTATTGCGTTTTAACTTGTTTAGTCATTGATTGTTTTTAGTAATGTTTAAGTTGTTTAGCATGTCTGATGATGCTTACTGTAAGGCGACCTTGGGTGTCCAGAAAGGCGCCATTTATAAATAAAATGAATTATTATTATTATTATTAAAAATCATGACTACAAATGTTTTTCTGTTACTTTAACTCTTTCAAGCGTGAGTTTTAAATACTCCAGCTGAGCCTCCTGTGCGAGTTATTTTTTGTGAGCATTACTTAAAATCCATTGTGTTCTAGTTCCCAAGGTGATCAAGTTTATCACATGACTCACCAGCCCCATTGATGTATGTAAATATTGACATATGTTATAATTATATTGTGAAATGTTTCTCAAATATGTGATAGAACAAATATTTTGTCTTTTAAACAGCTTAATTATGATTTATGACAAATATGAGGTAGTATTTGTTTTATGATTAATAATGGGCACTGCCATTGTTGCTAGAAGGGATACAGCTGCGATCGTAAGTTAACAAGAAGTATTTATATAATTGATTAAATTACCCATTAATTGTAATTAATTAGCTAGATGGAATACAGCTGAGGATACTCACATCAACATAGCATATTCAAATAAAATTGTATTTTATTAGATTATGCTATAATGACGTGAGTGTCCTCAGCTGTTTCCCATTCATACTTCACCCTCCCCTGCAGTGCTGTGAAGTCTAGATGGCATACAGCTGAGGATATGCACGTCAATATAGCATCCTATTTGTGACACTGTGCAACAAATAATATTTGTACATTACCGTGAGGGTTAGTATTAGGGTTGAGGTAGGGGAAGACATTAATAACATACAAATAATGCGTAATTTAATAAATAATATACGCAGCTGTATCCATTTTAGCAACAACAGCAGGAGAGACAGTGACATAAATTTCACATAAACAAAGCACATTGTCCAGTTATATATAAACAAAAAAGGTTATTGCCATCTCCATAGACATCCATGTGTTTTACAAACCTTAAATGGTATGTTTTGCTTGTAGTTATGTGTATTTGAATGTCTGAAACTTAAAATAAATATTAATTGTGCGATAGCATAGATAAATCATGATTTATGACAAGTGCTGTGCACCTCTTTCTGTGCATCAGTGCGCGTCGTCAGATTTAAATTTCAGCAGTTGTTGATGTGCACTATGAATGTTTTAATCACACTGGTGTGATCGTACTTTATGAAAGGGTTAACTTGTTTTAATAAGTTAATGGTTTTTCAACTACATTTTTTTAAAGTTATGCAAATACTAAATTATTATTTTTAGTCAGTTGATGATTAGAAAAGTGTAAGGCAGCTAATTATTTTAACAGAGTAGTAAAACATTTCACTTTTCACTTTTTACAATCAATCAAACAGGTGACTGTTAAATCCCACTTCAACAATACATTCAGTAATATTTATGATTTAGCAAAATAAGCAGACAGAAGGTGTTCTTTTGTGGCTGTTTAGACCTATTCAACCACATGAGTGTTTATGAAAGCAATCTTGGCAAATGAGTTTTCAACTACCTCTGGAAGTGACTTAAAGTGAAAAAGCTTAAGACCTACGTAAAACCCGTATTTAGCGCCATCCACTTGAGATCAGACCAGCAAAAAAGCAACTTAATAACATGGTGTAAACAGGAACAGAAACTCTAAAAAAGAGACCATCAAAAACAAAAGCGTAACTAGGATCAAAATAGAAGGGAAAAACTAAATAAATAAACAGGAAGAAAAGAGATCAATGGAGAGAAAATCAAAACCTTTTTCATTAAAAAAAAAAAAACGTAAGTATAAACCTTCACCAAAATCCCCTTACTAAACGTAACCTTAAAATTCAGCCTTAAGCAAAATGTACAATAATACATCAATAAGATTATACAAATTCACACAAATTATCTTCCTATTGACCAAAGCATAGTTATGAACTGCCATGGGAGCTTGTTGGGAAATCAACAGAAGAGCAGAGAAGAGTTTAAGAGAGATAAAAGTAGGAAAACACAGATGAAAGGAGATAAAGAGAGAGGTAAAAAAAAGAGGAGATCAAGGCAAACAAGACAAAAGATCAACAGAACGTAGAGCAATGCATACTGTAGGAGGAGCAGTAGCAGAGATGAGATCAAGAGAGAAGAAAAGATCAACACAGAGGAGAGGAGATCAAGAGAGATTGCTGAGGAGATCAGTGAGAGGAGAAAAGAGAGAGAGAGAGAGAGAGAGAGAGAGGCCTAACATGTCCTACTCACGTATCCAATGAAGAGAGGGATTAGAACACAGCAAAGTAGGTTGAAGGAAAAGGGCTGAATTAGAACAGGACCCTTGAGAAGCAGATCAAGAAGAGGATGGGGGAGAGCGAGGGAGTGGTTAGGAGGAGAGATGGAGGGATAGAGAAGTGAAAGGGAGACTGGAAAAATATTAAGAGAGAGTGAGAGAAAGAAAGAGCATTATCACATTAGATCTACACACTTCTTCAATACATCTTTTAAAAAAATACCATTCTGATCTCACAAGAAAATGTAACCAGATTGTGTTTTGTCAGTTTAGTGACTGATTTGTATGAATTTTAAAAGACGTGACACCAAACCCAACTGCCATTGGGGAACAAACAAGCTGTACTAAAATGTATAAGTTCACAAAACATCATACAATTAAACCAAATGGTTACAAATTTACATGAGATAGGATTGCAAACAAAGAAAAATAAAGCCATATCCTGGGAGTGAACTCCAGACTTATAAACAGCAGTAAAGGTCATACACTACCTGATTAAAGTCTAGTCATTAATGGCATTAAAGTGGCAGAATCATCAATACCAATCATCACAAATACTGCAGAAGACCTATTGGAACCCGCATGGACCTAAGATTCTCAAAGAAATCAGTCAAGTTTGGTGAAAGAAAATCTTGATTTGGAGTTACATTCAGTATGGGGGTGTGTAAGAGATCTGCAGAGTGGATGGCAACATCAACAACCTGAGGTGTCAAGACATTTGTGCTGCCCACTACATTACAAAACCACAGGAGAGGGCAAATCGTCAGCAGGATAGCGCTTCTTATACTTCAGCCACCACATCAAAGTTCCTGAAAGCAAAGAAGGTCAAGGTGCTCCATGACTTTATATTCAGTACTGTACATTATTTCTGTTAAGTGACAAGACTTTTGTGATCATACTTTATTTTGACAAAATAAGCGTAGTCTAGAGGCCTTTGTCTTGCATATAAGCCACTTTTGATACCAAATGATCAACTAGAAGTCAAATCATTATTTGCTGATCCTAACACTTGAATAGGCAACAAGACTTTTGTCAAGTAGAGTTTGACCATCAAAATTCTGTCGTACAGTAAAACTAAAAATAGGTAGGATGAAGCAAAATGATTAGACATCATGATATTGCTTACATTCATATTTAACATTTCTGTACAGAGAGCTCATGTTTTGATCTTCTGTAGGTGCCATGCAATTTAGTAATGCAATTTCACAGGTCAGAGTTCACCAAGTTTGAACTTTGGAATACAGCAACATGCAAAACTTGTCGCACGAGCTTGTGTTTCTGGTCTGCCGAATTCACATGCATGTGAACCAAAGTCTATTGGGCGAAAACTGCAGTGTGAACGCAGCTTTAGCCTATCATAAACAGAAACAGTCAGAAACATTATCACAAACCAACTTTTTAATAATCTTATTAGTCTTTTTTCATATAACTGTATGTATTTCTAATCATGTTTAATGTATGTATACAGTATATGTTGTAACAACACGGAAATACAGTATATGGGAAACAACACGTCAAAATAAAGTCAAAAATGATATTTAGGCGCAATCCCAATTGGGCCCAACCCCAACTCGACCCCTTATCCCTACCCCTCATTTTGTGCATTCACATGAAGCGGTAGTGGTGTCCCGATTCTTATTAGCTTGAAGGTGTAGGGCTAAGGGGAAGGGCTAGATACCCCTTCAAATGGAGATTTTTCAGGACCACACTTGAAACCAATGGCAAGAAAAATTTCCCAGAATACACCAGCTACAGCGGCAACACGTGGTGTCCGCAAAAACATTCTTAATTTCCTTAATGTGCATAATCATCAAGTTGTATAGCTGTAGAAAGAGGATTCATCACATAAAACATTGACTCAGACTATGCAATAAGTAAAGAAATATCAAAGGATTGTGATCTGAACAAACAACAACCAGGGACGATCCTCCCACGTAAACATCATAATGTCAATGTGTATCCATCTAAGTGCCAATCTATTATAATATCACAATACTTTTTGTTTGTTTGTGTAATGCACGATGCTCTCCAAAAGGTTTTTGCCGCTTGTTGAACTTACCAATTCAAAATAAGCTGAAACAACATAATTTTCTAGATTTTTTTGGAGCAATTTAATTGTTTTGTGTTCAATCCACTTACAGTACATTTGTTAGCTTAAAAATAGTTAACTTAATTGATTTGTGTTGGGACAACGTAAATGAATTGTATGGAATCCAGCATTATTTACAGTGTAGTTTGGCAATGCTTAGTAAGTAAATGCCATTAAAATTTATTTGAATTGGACTTGACTTGACTTGACTTAGATTGGATAGGACAAGACAAGAAAAGTCAGGACTGGAGTGGATTTAATTTGGATTGGATTGGATTTGACTTGATTTGGATTGGATTGGATTAAATTTATGGGTTTGGATTGAATTTGGATTGAATTTGGACTGGATTTGGATTGGATTTGGATTGGATTGGATTTGGATTAGTTTAGATTTGATTGGATTTGACTTGATTTGGACGGGATTGGTTTGGATTTGACTTGATTTGTATTGGATTGGATTGAATTTGATTGGATTGAAATTAGATTCGGATTTGGACTGGATTGGGATTTGATTCGATTTGAATTAGTTTGGATTTGAATTGAACTGAATTGAATTGAATTTGCATTAGATTCGATTTGAATTGAATTGATTTTATGTGGATTTTATATGATTTGATTTGGTTTTGATTTGGCCTAGATTGGAATGGGATTAGATTTGACTTGATTTGGATTGGATTTGATTTAATTTGAGGATTTTAATTGAATTGACTTTGAACTAAGAGAGAGAGAGAGAGAGAGAGAGAGAGAGAGTGGGACAACATACGGCACAACAGTAGCCTGGAGCCAGAGATGGAGAGTCTGTTTGCCTACACAATTGTCTGCGCATACGTGTGTATGTGTGTGTGTCAGCATACAAAAGTACTTCACTACCCTACTTGATAGCCTAATCATTACTGAACCATTTTTCGACATCGTGAGCGCTGCCCCCCTGCCCCATTATCTCAAAGGTAATGACAAGGTCAGATTTAAATGCATCGCAACAAGTATGAAGTACACCGTGTGCTCGTTCCTGGGTGAATTAGTGCGTGTATTCAAGTGCGATTCTTTGCGTATCATCATGAGAGCCTGCAGCCTTCTAATGTGCTCCAGGAATATCATTGTCGATTGACCTAGAATGATGATTCACACGTTTCTCATTCTCAAGATCAACTCAAGGATTTGGCCCTCGAGGCATTCGAGAGATGCTACAAACCCGGCATAGTAAAACTCCTAGTAAAAGTTACAGCAGATCTGATGGATTTCACAGATACATGATTGATAGCCAAAGGCTCAGCGGAGTTCAATCAACATCTCCGTCATTTTTATGTTAATAAGATATGTGGGATTTCACCCAAAGATCTTTTATCTTTCTTTTTATGTTAATATCTCGACGCTACACCAAGAAATCTGCAAATGTCTTTCTTGGTGATCCGGACTCTCCATTCCTGTCATCGCATGTTTCGTGATGACAGCTGGGAAGTGAGGCAATCTCACGGTGGAATTGAACGGATTGGGCCCTGATTGGTTCCTTTGAAGTGTCAGGATAACATTCGGCAAAGCAGCACTTTTCGCTCTGTAATGTCTATTCATGGTCTTAGGTTTTATTTCTGCCTGCGCACTCAAATAGCAGAGTTGCTTTTCGAATCATCTGTCGTCTCAGAAGGAATGGTGAACTTGTGTTTTCGCCTTTTAAAGTGGAAGCTGTGAATTAGAGCATCGGTGCACTTTTATGTTCCTCTGTCAGTTTTACATAATGCAGACTTGGGAGAAGTGCTCTCAAGCTCAAATGCTACGCCCATGGACCATTCACTCTGTCTCTCACGCTTACTGCACACCAAATAAAATGAATGAGTTTCCTCTAAACTGCAAGCTCCAATCAGATTGACTGACTTTATGCGAGTCATCCTGCAGAATGATTTTGAAGGAGAAAAAGTAATGCCAGTTCTCAAAAAGAAAAAAAAAGCCATCTGATTTCCTTTAAAACTCTGAAAACACACCAGGTTTTGGATATTTTTTTATATAAATCCTATTGATATCTTGGGATGAATACATTAAATGCACTTGCAATTATATTAACCAGTATAATGATAATGTGCCACATTCAGAAGCCTTCATTTATTAATTTTATTCCTTGACGTAGGGAGTCAAGGCGAGTAATACAAGACAAAGTGACACAAGATTCAATCATTACTTTTCGTGTGATGTGGCATAGTTCACGACAACCAATACCATGTCTGTGACGCCTCATGACACCATCCCAGAAAGTCTAGCATGTTTAATTTTCTTTCCTATTCCTCACGACAAGTTCCGTCACGTGGGTGACACTGGGCAATAGGAGTGCATAACTTCTCAGTTATATCCGCAGTGATGCTGTTAATTCCTTGGTCAGGTAATCAAAGAATAGGCTGCATAATTACCCTACTTATCAAAGTTATCTGACAGACTGGCACAAATATGCAGATATCTCCATTATCACAACAAGTTTCTGAGTTCTCTCAGCCTTTCATATTAATTCTTTCTTCCGAGGTAATCTGGAAACATGTTCAGTTCTGTGATGCATTGTAAAAACTTGCTCACACAAATTACTTTATTAAAATAATTAAACTGAAACTCACTGACAATGGATACTTTTATCATTTAATAAATGTTTCTCTAAAACTATGAATATTTCACTTGAATTTTATTTAGTCTAGTTTTATTTTTATTTAACAAACCAGTTTATGCTTTGGCTCTAAAGCATATACCAGACTTCACCACTTCACCTCAGATGTTATACGTTATTCTTGTTTATCCAGTAGATAACTGACCAACAAACAATATATTAAAATTAAGATACAAATTATACCAAACAAAATTTGCTTCAAAAATATTTTTTTTTTCCAAGAAAAAAATACAAATAATTTTTCTTGCTTGTGCCCCTCCACTACTCAACTAGGATTTGTTCTGCTTCATGGAAAATAAGGATTTAATTATTGCTCCATTGTAATTTTTGTATCACAAACTTAAATCACTTAAATGTACTTTTTAATATGTTATTATTTTAAAGATTTTGTCTTGAGAATCTGATTTTTCCTTGGTGCTGATGTACTTTCATTATCTCTGTGTCACTCGTGGCAAGTTCGGGTGTTTAGTGAGTATTTAATAAGCAACCCTTGGCTGGAAAATACACACTAGATTTAAAAGAAAATATCTTAATATTAAAAAGGACATATACATTTTATTCTATCAATATTATAACGAATGCCCTTAAATAATTTAGCCTAGTTGACAACAAGCATCAGTGTTTATTAAGATTAAAATAAGATTTAAATTAATTAAATAAAGGTAAATATTGTTAAAGGAACACTTGTGACAGCTTTTGGGAATAGTGCTCATCGTAAACATCATGGGATGACTGATCATGAAGGAACAAGCAGTCTGACACATTTGCTACCCCTGACAAGTCAAGATTTTATTAAGACAAAAATCGCATAATCTGACATGACTTTTGTAACTGACAATAAAAATCGTGTGATTTCAGAGGTCACCAAAGGGGAATGAACTGCGGACTATTCCAGCATATGTTTTACACAAAGAAAGCGGAAGCTGCCATTCCAGCGGCAACCCAGTACCCATACACTTACCTTTAGCACATGTCGTTGTACTGTGGGGAAAACCGGAGCACCCAGAGCAAACCCACATGAACACGGAGAGAACATACAAACTCCACACAGAAATGCCAACTGACCCAGCCAGGACTCTTACCAGCAACCTTTTTGTTGTAAGGCGACAATGCAAACCACTGAGTCACCGTGCCACCTTTATTTATTTAATTAAAGATTTTAAAGACAGTGTAATACTTCTATGGTTACACTGATTGACTGTCAATTACAGGGATAGTTTCTCTCATTATTTGCTCTCCATATAAATCTAAATAAAATGTGATGAGGTATCTACACTACATCTACACTAAGTAAACTAAAATGATACAGGTTTAGAGCAACATGGGTAAATAATAACAGAATTTACTTTTACCTTTCAGATGTCATTGTCACTTTAGTGCAGTCATCACAAAATGTGACCCATTGGTTAACTTTTGGTCAAAACATTTTATGTATTAAAAAATACATTTAATGGCTCAAAATGATATATTTTATGATTGTCAATATATTCCTGTACAATTCCTACTTTACAAAACTAAATTTTTGATGTGTAACAAGCATTGCTAAGAACTTACTTTGGTCAACTTTAAAGGTAATGTTCACAGTATTTAGATTTTTTTGAAACCTCAGATTCCAGATTTTCAAATAGTTGTATTTCAGGCCAATATTGTCTATCTTAATGAAACATATTTCAAAGTTTATTTATTTAGCTTTTGTGTGGCTTATAAATCAAAATGCACAAAAAATACACACTTATGTTGATCGAGGGTTACAAGTAAGGAGATAACAATCAAAATCAATCGTAGAGTCCAATTTAGTTCCCACTTTTCTGAGCACACTTGAGGTCACTTTACACACAGAGAAACTTTAATATGGGTTTTTTTTCCTCGCCACTGTTGCTACTGGGTTCTATAGATTGGGATTTGTAGAGCTGCACACCGATGGATTACTCTTCAGTGTTTGCAGTGAATAATAAACTACACTAAACTGAACTGAACTTAAACTCTGAAAACTGAACTGACACTATTTTAATTCACTAAAATCTTCTACGTGAAGCTGATTTGACAATCTACATTTTAAAAGCGTTATAGTAATAAAAATAAATGTAGTTGAAGTTTATGGGGATTCTTCATATTAGACAATGTTTTTTTTTTTTTATTCTGTATATTCTATCCCCTATCCTTAATCCTGCTAGTGTAACCCCACCGGTCCTAAGCCAACCGACCCGTTCCGAACTGGGATCGAACCGGCAACCTTCCGCATGGGAGTCTGTTGCTCTACCAAGGAGGCTAAAGACCATGGCCTCTTGCGTCTGTCGCTAGAGCACCTTTTTACGTCAGAGGAGTGAGGTTTACCTGCACAGCACACACTAGCTGGCCTCCGTTACACTAGCACATAGGCCTACTGTATGTACTACTGATGAAAAAGGTTAAAAGAGGTCATTAAAGGGATAGTTTACCCAAAGCCATGTCATCATTTACTCTCCCTTTACTTTTTCCAAACCTGTTTGTCTTAATTTCCTCAGTTGAACACAAAATATAATATATTTTGAAGAAAGCAAAAAAAAAAAAAAAAAACCTTTAACCATTGACCTCCATACTATTTGTTTTTCCTTCCATGGTAGTCAATAGTTACAGGTTTTTCATCTTTCTTTAAAATTTCCTCTTAGTGCTTAACAGAATGAAGAAACTCATAACGATTTGGAACCACTTGAGGGTGAATAAAAAATGAGTACATTTTTGAGTGAACTATCCCTTAAAGACTGATTCAAAGACAGATTATTTAATAGGTTGAATTGATAAAATAATTTTCCCAGTACTGGGTTGCAGCTGCATCCGCTGTGCAAAATATATGCTGGATAAGTTGGTGACCCCTGAAGAATAAAGGGACTAAGCCGAAGCAAAATGAATGAATGAATGATATAATAATAATAATAGTATTATTATATATTTACTATTTTTATAGTATTTCTATTATGTATTGCATTTATTGAGTACAGTCGTTTGCAAAGCGGTCAGATCAGTTGTATTTCCCTTTGTCTAATTGGGTGGTTGTTGTCTGTAATAGAAACAATGTGTTTCCAGACGCAGTTATGCTGACAGTCAAACGTCTAGCTTGGTCAGAGTGGGTGTTTAATGAGTGGGTGCACTTATCCAGTCCTGAATTAACTCAATGCCAAATAGCCGTGCGCACATACACGGACATGACCACGCTGAAATTAGTGTTCATCGAGCACTGAATTAGTGTGATTTGTTAATGAATCAGAGCGAGTTCAAGTGAAGGCTCTTCATATGGCACGGCTTCTTACACCCACTCCCCGTGCGCGAGCGGGACATGGTGGGTGTACGGCGGGGAGCACCAGCTCGCATTTAACGAAGACAAACGGTTCCCGTTCAGCAGGGGGTATTTACCGATCCTGGGATCAGTCTGGCTGGGGAGAGACGGCGACAGCAGGAGCTTCAGCGGATGATTACACACCTCTAAGCCAAGTGAGGAGCAGGACCGAGGCCAGACAGAGAGAGAGAGAGGGAGACAGAGACAGATGGGAAGAGAGATGAGATACTAATACACATATACAGAGGGGGAGGGAACGACAGGACAGAGAAATAATCTTTCATTGTATTGCATGTTGACAAATGCCCACAAGTATCCCCACAAAGTGTCAGTGATTTCACAGAGCCGCGCAGAAGACAGGAATTTAGCTACAGACCAGTGGAGAGAGTGAAAGACTGAATAACACTACCAGCGGAGCTTCAGATGCACGCTCGTGTTTGTTTTTGTTTTTTATTCTGAGACGTGCGAAGAGAACTTCGGCTTTTTCATTACCAACACAAATTCATCAATGTCATAAGCCTCTGATGCACACATTATTTTTGGGGAAAACATGGAATGTCTCATGCGTTATTATGAAACAGTTAGTTACGGCTGTCTAATCTGATAGGAAAGGCAGTGATCTAAACAGGGTTGTTTGCCATTCAGAATTGAAACTAAATTCCTGACAGATGTACACACAGGTTTGAGATGTATCAACGGATGGATGTATATAATAGAAGGATAGAAAGGTAGATGGATGGATGCATTCACAATCAAACAGACAGATGGACTGATTGATGGTTAGTGGGATTATAGACTAATGGATGGATGAATAAACTTATAGATAGTGATGGACAAATAGATTGATTATGGATTAAGAGATGGGCGAATGAACAATCATTAATTGATGGATTGAGGGACGGATGAATGAACAGAATAATTAATTGATGATGGAATGAGGGATGGATGGACGTTGGATGGATTGAGGGACGGATGAATGAACAGAATATTTAATTGATGATGGAATGAGGGATGGATGGAGGGATTGATGAATGGATGGATGGATAAATGGATGATGGATGGACTGAGGGAAGGATGAATGAACAGGATAATAAATTGATGGATGGATGGATGGATGGATGGATGGATGGATGGATGGATGGATGGAATGAGGAATGGATGAGAGGTGGAATGAGGGATGGATGGATGATGGATGAATTGAAGGAAGGATGAATGAACAGGATAATTAATTGATAAAATGAGGGATGGATGGATGGAATAAGGAATGGATGAGGAGTGGAATGAGGGATGGATGGATGGAACGAGGGATGGATGTAATTAGAGATGGTTGAGGGATGAAATGAGGGCTGGATGGATGGATGGAATGAGGAATGGATGAGGGGTGGAATGAGGGATGGATGGATGGATGGAACGAGGGATGGATGGAATTAGGGGTGGATGAGGGATGGAATGAGGGATGGATGAATGGAATGAGGGGTGGATGGAATGAGGGATGGATAGATGAATGAGGGATGGGATGAGGGATGGATGGATGGAATGATGGAATAAGGGGTGGGTAGAATGAGGGACAGATGGGATGATGGATAAAATGATTGATGAATGGAATTATGGAATGAGGGACGGATGGAATGATGGATGGGTGGAATGTTAGAATGAGGGATAAGCGGAAATAGGGATAGATGAGGGATAGAATGAGGAATGGATGGAATGATAGATGGATGGGTGGAATGATAGAATGAGGGATGAGCGGAATTAGGGATGAATGAGGGATAGAGTAAGGGATGGATGGAATGATGGATGGATGGATGGATGGATGGAGGGATTGATGGATTTAGGGATGGATGATTGAACAGATTAATAAATGGATAATGGATTGTGGGATGGATGGAGGAATAAACAATTGACCAAACAGAACCAATTTATTATTAGTGGAATTATGGATTGATAGATATGTAAACCAAGAGTCAGTGATAAACAGACAGACAGACAGACAGACAGACAGACAGACAGACAGACAGACAGACAGACAGACAGACAGACAGACAGACAGACAGAACAAAAAGCCTGTTGAATGGATGGACGGATGGATGGATGGATGGATGGATGGATGGATGGATGGATGGATGGATGAAAAGAAGGATAGACAGGTAAACTGATAGATGGATCAATAGACATACAGAAAGATAGACAGATAGACAGACAGACAGACAGAGAGACAGACAGACCGACAGACAGAACACAAAGCCTGTTGAACGGATGGACGGAGAAATGGATGGATTTAAATACAGAGGGAGACAGACAAATAATTAAGACTGCGGCTGTGGCCAATTTATTTAAATTCACATTCATAACTAGAACAGGAGCCAATTCTTCAGTTGTGAGTTTTGCAATGGTTTGTGAGTGCGCTGGCACCATTCCTGTCTGCATCACTCCAGTTTTATGTATTCCAGACAGGCTGTCGGTCTGTGAGATGCTCTACAACACAATAGTTGATTCTGCTTTGGCATCTTTTGGAACTGCTTTCATTGCCAGGGAGAGGGAAAAAAAATGTCCGTATTGTTTCTAAAGTGCAAGTTACTCAATATTAAATTGCTTTCTGAACTGCTGTACAAAAGCCTGCAGCCTCTGGCCTTCAGCCAAATCACAGCGGCCCTGATCTTCAATACAAGAGTTCATGTGCTATTATTTAAATACCAAAAAGGAAACAAACACATTAGCTAAATTAATAAGTTGTTCGGGAAGCTTCAATATGCCATTCTTCACAATATTTCTTGACACAATAGTTATTTCTTCCCTTTGTAAAAGAAAATAAGTTGCCATCACATTCATTGCAGATGGTTTACCGGAGCGTCCTTTTTTTCTGCCATCTTTTAACACAACCAGTGGCGCTTCAGATTTCTGATTTATTTTTGAATTATGTAGACTAGAAAATGGCATTTACATTAAAATTATATATATATATATATATATATATATATATATATATATATATATATATATATATATATATATATATATACACACTGTACATATATATATATATATATATATATATATATATATATATATATATATATATATATATATATATATATACACTGCATATATATATATATATATATATATATATATATATATATATATATATATATATATATATATATATATATATATATATGCAGTGTATATATATAGACATATATATATATATATATATATATATATATATATATATATATATATATATATATATATGTACAGTGTGTATATATATATATATATATATATATATATATATATATATATATATATATATATATATATATACACTGTACATATATATATATATATTTATACACTGTACATATATATATATATATATATATATATATATATATATATATATATATATATATATATATATATATATATATATATATATATATGTATGTATGTATGTATATATATATATATATATATACACTGCATATATATATATATATATACACACTGTGTATATATATATATATATATATATATATATATATATATATATACACTGCATATATATATATATATATATATATATATATATATATATATATATATATACATATATATATATATATATATATATACATATATATATATATATATATATACATATACATATATATATATATATATATATATATATATATATATATATATATATACATACACACACACACACACATACATACGTATATATACGCATATAC
Source organism: Danio rerio (assembly GCF_052040795.2). Classification (NCBI taxonomy): domain Eukaryota; kingdom Metazoa; phylum Chordata; class Actinopteri; order Cypriniformes; family Danionidae; genus Danio; species Danio rerio. Next base: position 15,583,277 of record NC_141025.1, read on the forward strand.
ATACTTTATTCGAATAAGCAAATCACATGGCAGCAACAATGCATTTAGGCATGCAGACATGGTCAAGACAATCTGCTGCCATTAAAACTGAGCATTAGAATGGGAAAGAAAGGTGATTTAAGTGACTTCGAACGTGGCATGTTTGTTGGTGCCAGAGAAGCTGGTCTGAGAATTTCAGAAACTGCTGATCTACTGGGATTTTCATGCACAACTATCTCTAGGGATTACAGAGAATGGTCTGAAAAAGAGAAAATATCCAGTGAATGTAAGTTTTGTTATCGCAAATGCCTTGTTGATACCAGAGAATAAAGGAGAATGGCCAGACTGATTCCAGCTGATAGATAGGCAACAGTAAGTCAAATAACCACTTGTTACAACCAAGGTATGCAGAAGAGTATGTCTAAATGCACAACACGTACAACCTTGAGGCAGATGGGCTAGAGCAGCAGAAGACCACCGGGTGCCACTCCTGTCAGCAAAGAACAGGAAACTGAGGCTACAATTTGCACAGACTCGCCAAAATTGGACAATAGATAAAACGTTGCCTGGTCTGATGAGTCTCGATTTCTGCTGCAAAATTCGTATGGGAGGGTCAGATTTGGGCTTCATGGATCCAACCTGCCTTGTATTAACCGTTTAGGCTGGTGGTGGTGGTGTAATGGTGTGGGGGATATTTTCTTGGCACATTTTGGGCCCATTAGTACAAACTGAGAATCGTGTCAATGCCACAGCCTACCTAAGTATTTTTGCGGACCATGTCCATCTCTTTATGACCACAATGTACCCATCTTCTGATAGCAACTTCCAGCAGGATAAATCTAGAATCATCTTAGATTGGTTTCTTGAACATGACAATGAGTTTAATGAACTTGTTGAATCTACACCATGAAGAATTAAGGCAGTTATGAAGGCAAAAGTTGGTCCAACTTGGTACTAGTAAGGTGTACCTAATAAAGTGGCCAGTGTATATATATATATATATATATATATATATATATATATATATATATTTCCCTTATTGAAAATGCCATTTTCAGTTGTGTGTCTGGACGTGTTTATAAAACAAGAACACAAGAATATGGAATAAATGCATTTCAGTTTAAAGGCAAAAGTGTGATTATTTATTTTGATATATAATTTTGCTATATATTCCTAGGACTGTCAAATTTATGTGAAATTGATCAGAAATGCTGAAGATAACTGGCAGAAAAAAGCTGGTCAGGAAAGACCTCATTTAATTAAATTGTTGTTGAAATGCTGATGTTTCGTTTTAAGCGTAAACAGTTAAAAATCAGGGGCCACTTCCATGGCAAAGTTTTCAATCAGCGACAGCCATGTTTTTGAGACTAAAAATGCATAAATCTGCAAGTGGGTTACCAAGTGGAACTTTTTGAAAATGCTGCCATTGTCTTTAAAAATGATGATTACAGTATGTTTTGAGGGAGGTGTATAAGGCGAGAGCAAATAAACACCCAATAATGGTGGATTATGTGGTAGTGTTGTTGCTGCTCAAGTGTTTGGTAATGCTTCATCAGGGTGAATTTACTTCACATTACAACCAACAGAGGAGATGCATCTTAATGCACAGCAAAGTATGCATACACATCACAGCTGAGCCACCAACGACACATCAACATCACTTTCCTACTATGAAGGTGACAGTGCCAAATTACTAGCCTGATTGTCGTTTCTTGTAAAAGAAAAACGTTTTTGTTTTAGGCCACATTATTGTCGTGAAAATGTAGCCTCAGAAGTTTGAAAACAGAGGTGCAGTTCTCCGTAACTGCTATTTCACTGGCTGTCTAGAATATTATGTATCGTTACCAGATTCGTCAAGACTTAGATAATGACAAAATATGCACATACACAGTGTGATTTGTCACATATCATGCGTTTTAGGCTGTATAGTGTCCACAGATATCGTTTTTCTGTAACTTAAAAACACCAGTCTGGATGAAGAGCATTTAAAATGTATATTCATATGGTAAAAAATCTTAATACCTATTTTTTACATTTGTGGGTCTCCTTGCTCAGTTTTGCATTCTTATTGGTGCTATAGTCAGAGAAAACCCTTATTACCCTTCGTTTATAGTGTCGTCCTGAAAACGTTCAATATGAAGGGCCATATATCCATTCTACTTACCCCTACGCCTCCAAACTAAAGAGAATTGGGACACCCCTACGTTTACATGAAGAGGTAGGGGTGTCCTAATTAAGGAAGGGAAAGGGCTAAGGGGTAGATTTGAGATTGAGCCTTAGACTCCTTACATATTTTAAAACTTCCTCACCAGGTCTCAACTGATAAAAATACCATTATAAATCAAAGCAAACATCAAATACGCCTTATTGGTTTAGTCAAACGTGACAGCGCGAAGCTAAGAGGAGAACCAAGAATAAATGCATCATTTTCTTTTTTTTTCAGTTTGAACACATCCTAAAAAAAACTCTGAGCTCCATTTTAAGAGTGATAAAGAATGAGCCTGCTCTGTTCTTTACTTTTATTCTTCACTCCTTTACTTTCGTGGATAAGGAAATAGTGGAAACTCACTCCACTGAAGACATCCATTAGCCTACATATTTAGTATCGTTTGTTAAGCGCAAAGATTTGTTTCAAAACTATTTTTAAATTTAGTTCTAAAGTCCAGCAAAGGAATAAATAAACAATAAGAACAAAGTGTGGTCAAAAAACTCAGTTATATCCAAACACATGTCCTAATCTCATGCCTTATATGGAGATGCAGACGTCTCCAAAACCCGACAGGTGGACAAATCTAAACTTGTCTTTATTAAAACAAATACAAATACACATATGATAAACAATACTGCTTTTAATAATAACATTATATCCCCCTGACATAAAGGCATGGAGTTAGTGGTTTTTAAATGTAGAAATTCGTAATTTTTGTAACATTTTAATCCTTTAATTTTTTCCATATGTAAATATACTTGTGTATTGCTGTACATATCATGATTTTATTAAGCAATGTGTATGTATTTTGGGCCTGCACAGGCGCTTAACTAACGCACTTATCACTGGACAATGGACCAGGTTTTAGCCGGTCAATGGAATGGTTTATTTTAGTTCTTCAAAATAGCAGCACGTCAACAATGCGGCTTAACACACCTCCTTTTTAGACCGGAACAATTATGAGTCCACAAAGTGGCACAAATGGATTTGATATTTGAACAATGTGGTAAAAACATGAAGGTTAGGGTTGTGCTGGTCTGAAAATAGCAACAAATCACGCCAAACACGTCTCGCACTCTATTGCGCCAGGTGTATGATAGAGCCCTCTGTCTCAAACTAAGCAGAGATTTGTCTGCCATGCAACATTTTCAATAAGAACTGATTAATCTTTCATCATTATTTAATAGATCTTTATCATCTTTAAAACTTTTTCTCAATTTTTCCTTTCCATAAGAAAGCTCATATTAAGCTCAAACAGAAACTTCAATAAACCATCAAGTTAACTATGAAGAACAACTCTGAACAATAACTTTTTTTCTTCTTCCTCTGTGCATTCTGTATTCCCCACACTCAACTTTTGCTTGCATCTTCTATCAAGCTGTGAAATATTCCAGATCGCTAACCCATTTTCTTTGCACTGCCTGGATGACAGAAACAGCTGAAGCACTTAATCAACGTTTTTAATGCTTTAACTAAAGCTTCAGAAGGCTGCAGCCAATTGAGCTCGCGGTGAAATAGAACGCCAGTGTTGACCGAAACAAAAGGCGTAAAAAGTGAGCAAGCTGGCACCGGGTGGGAGGGCTGCGTGCCAGCGACAGACAGACTGTGCCATTTCAAAAGGTTACTGCAGACTGCGAGGCACTTACGTCGAGAGACAGACAGAGAATAGAGATGCAACAAACACATATGCATATGCACGCACGGGCGCTACATGTGGGAAAAGTGCAACTGGTGCCGTGCCTTTGGAAGGCGGCCTACTCTGACCCTTTACAGTGTAGTTTCCTCTAGTTTCTGTCTCTCTCTGGCTTGGCAGGACCCTCCCTGCGTGGTCCCTAATGGAGCGATGATTGTGCTGACCTTCAGTTCAGTTTGGAGATAGACAGAGGAAAAGGGTGGGGGGGCTGAGAGTGATGGAACGCAATGTTAAGAAAGTCAAGCTGGGAGACTGAGATATCAGAGGAAGGACATTAAATAACCACAGAAGGAGAATGAATGAGGGAGATCAAATGGGGGAGTAAAATTTTTTTTAAATTAATGGTTTGATATGATAGTGTAAAATTATGGCTTAAAGTGATAGTTTAAAAGTAAAAGGGCCATAATTTGCTCACCCCTCATATCCATATAACTTGTATAAATAGATTTCTTTTTTTCTTTTTTAGAGATTCCTAATGACCCAAGGACATTTTGGTCTCCTCAAAGAACTTTCCCAAAATTAAAATGTATACAAAAGCATCTAACAGTTGGTAAAACGATGAATAATTTTCATTGTTTATTTATTCATTCCTTCATTTACCTTTACCCCTATTTATCAGGGGTCGCCACAGTGGATTGAACCACCAACTACTTCAGCAAATGTTTTACACAGCGGGTGCCCTTCCAGCCCCATCCAGCACTGGGAAGCACCCATACACTTTCATTCACACACACACACACACACACACACACACACACACACACACACACACACACACACACACACACACACACACACACACACACACACACACACAACGGACAATTTAGTTTATTCAACTCACCTGTATCACATCTTTGGACTGTGTGGGAAACCGGAGCACGAAGAGGAAACGCCAAATTACCCAGCCAGTACTCAAACTAGTGATCTTCTTGGTGTGAGGCGACAGACACTGAGCCACCTTGCCAACCTTCTGTTTTATAGTTTAACCAGATATACAATATTTGGCAGAAATTATTACAAAATATGGAATCTAAGAGTTCAAAAAATAAAATATTTGGGGAACATTTTTTTGAAAATTGGCTATGAATTTGTCCAAACTTAAGATCTTAGCAATTCATATTACTAATCAAAAATTATATGTTGATAAATATTTATCGTAAACAAGTTACAAGATATATAGATGGAACATGATCTTTACTTAATATTTTAATGGGTTTTGACATTAAAATTAAAATCTGTAATTTTCACCCACACAATTTGAATAGACAACTAGATTTGTTGTCCAGGTTCACATTTTTTTTTATTTCTTAGCCCAGAGTATAATTTTATTTCATCTTACTTAGTAACTAATTTATTTAGTATCAGATAATGTTATTTTAAAAAAAACATGATATTTTAGGCAACAAAAAATATTCCAGTTTTATGGTTTTATTAAATCTGATCTGAAAGGAGTTAAATAAAAATAACTCCTGCAATAATTTTACAATAAAAACATAACATACTTCAATTTGATTGCATTTTAATTAACTATTTAAAAAAGTAAGTTAAAAAAGTTAAAAAAATATATATTTATATAGCACTTTAATGTTTAAGGAATTATATTCTTAAATCACTTAAGTCATCTGTAATGACAAAGAAAGTGTTCTTGCAGGACTCCCAGAGTTCATCAAGATTCTTTGGATTCATGTTCAATGCCTCCTCCTCCATCTTACCCCAAACAAGCTCAATAATGTTCATGGGATGTGACTGGGTAGGCCAATCCTGGAGCACCTTGACCTTCTTTGCCTTCAGGAACTTTGATGTGTAGGCTGAGGTATGGAGTGCTTTCCTGCAGAAGAACTTGCCCTCTCCTGTGGTTTGTAATGTAATGGGCAGCACAAATGTCTTGACATCTCAGGCTGTTGATGCTGCTATCCACTCTGCAGCTCTCTTGCACGCCCACATACTGAATGTAACCCCAAAACCATGATTATTATTTTTTTTTCACCAAACTTGACTGGTTTCTGTGAGATTCTTGGGTGCATGTGGGTCCCTATAGGTCTTCTGCAGTATTTGTGATGATGGGATGCAGTTCAACAGATGATTTATGGGAAAAAAACTACCTTCTGCCACTTCTCAAACATCTACATTTAATCAATATTTTTCTTATTTGTACTGTATAAATAACTTTTATTTCTAGGATGCTAAAGGTTATTAATGGAACTGGATACGAGTGAACAACATGCTTTTTTTATTATGTATGGTATATATTGATATTCTTTAAAAAATACCTTCTGCTGCAGGGTTTGCAAATAATTTGAAGTTTCAAATGATCTGTTCTATTCATACTATATGCTGATATCAAAACATATCGTATTCCTGAGTGAAAGAAGAGCCTGCCGAATGGACAGCAGAGATGTACAGTACTGCTGACATTCACAGCAAAGATAACGCACAGAAAATGAGACGAAGTGCTACGAAAAACAATAATATCTAGCAGCCTGTAAATATAGAAGCAATCACCTGAGGCTGAAGCGGACAGAAGAGAAAACAGACGGAGGGAGAAGGAGAAATACGCACAACTTTATTTAATGAAACATTTCACAGCAGGGAGCTTATCACAATATCTGTGAAGCCTTTCACATAATGCACACACACACATATTCGCACACAAACAGATTGAAAGAGCAGGACTAAAAGAAAATGATGGAGAAAGAGAGAAAAGTAAAAGCAATCAGTGTTGGAGAAGCTCATCATGGTGACTGAGAGGAGAAATCAGCAGAGGAGATGCAGTCCTGAGTGGAATCGGAGCAGACATTTACCTAATGTAATGCAATTCAATTTGCAACTGTGCCTCAGGTGATCATTCATTTCAGAAGAAACTGTTTTGATCATCACAAGTTTTGCAAAAAATTTACACAGAGGAAGAGTTTGAATCTTCAAAAGTGAAAACTGAAACTACAAATTGCCAAACATCACTAACAAAAGTTATGGGGAAATGAAACTTAATGGGGCCTAATAAATCACTGCATTTGACAGCCAGGATTACTTTAATTTCCCACTAACTTTATGAGGTGCATCCTGAGATCCTTTAAAACAGTACAAAATGAGTAATGCTCGTAGGACAAACAGATAGGCACAAACCCATTAAAAGTTGTATTTTTTTAGTACAGGTAACACATACTTGCTTGTTATTTTTTAGATATTTATTTCAAATAATACAAATTGTATTATTTATTTAAAAAAAAACAAATAAGTAAAACAAGTGTGTTATTGTCATTTTGTGCATATTTGACAATAAAGTGCTCAAATCTAAAATTGTGAATCTACTTCATGAAAATGAAAATGAAAACTTTATAAAAGGTTCTTGTTTTTTGCCCCATTAAATTATTTAAAGTTGCCATACACATTGATACATTAATTTTTTTTTTTTTTTTTTTTTTTTTTTTTACAAAGAACGTATCTGGCTTAGGTAACTGCAAAACAAACACATCAGCCCGTAATTAGCTATACTATGATATATTGCATTTTGACCAAATTTAGAAGGGTTGTAAACATTAATCAGCATGTGTCAGTGCCTGACTGACACACACATACACCAATCAACTAACTAACTAACTAACTAACTAACTAACTAACTAACTAACTAACTAACTAATTTGTAGTCAAATTTGACCTAAATTTACATGGTTCAAGATCATAAAAACATAAAGTAAATCATCAAAATGTATTGATATGTAGTTTTATATTCTGGGTAAGGCACAAGACAAAAAATGTCATCCATCTAAAATTTGTCGGGCCGGTAATTCCCATATTTCTGATGAGTAGCCCAAACTGTCTGTCAACAAAAGTCGATTTGTACATCTGCAGCCGTTCACGCAGATCTGCTGCCCGCTGCACGTTCATGTGCAGATGAAACAATTATAGCGGTAAAAACAAATGCTGCCTCAAAACTTTTCAATATTCTGTAGTAATAGTGAACTTATTTTGGCATGCTGGGGACAGATGATACCACTGCTGAAGTATTTATTTTAGACAGGTTATGTTATGTTTTTAAACTCTTTTGGTCACGCGAAGCTTATGTAGATTTGTTGTTACGAATAAGTTATACGCACGGAAGTGTTATTCAGCCACTGAAATCTTTCGGCGAAAGATTAATGTGACTATTTTCAATTTCATAAAACACTTTTTACAGCATCGATAATCTAGAATCTTGATAATATTGATAATCTTTATTGAGATTAACAACAAAACATAAGTAAATAGCCCTATTCCGCCAAGCCTGCTTTACTGAGGTGAAGTTGGTCTTATTATCAAATTGGTTCAACTTTGAACAAAAACAACCTGACGCGCTCACTATAATGTTAACCAAGCTACTGTGAATATTCAGTCTGAAATAGCATGTGAGTATGGCTTAGTAATAAGTGTAATTTCTGCACGGTGCCTGTCAACCACACAATGCGCGTGAAAGAGTGAGATCAGGGATCCTTACATGGATGAACTATTGCACAATATGACAAGTTTTGCTTGCAAAAGAATTGTAGTACTATACTATATATAAAAAATTAAACAGAACTTGGATTCTCTTTGGGTGGAACTGAATAAATTTACAGTTCGGATATCCTACAGTTTTTGTTCTGGCACACTGTGAACAGATAAGATAATGCATGGCTGCTTGCTTCACAAAAATACTCCTTTTTATTCATTCCGTCTGTCCCATTTTCAAAATAATAGTCACACATAAAATACATTGCAAGTATGATCTTACTACCTTGATTTTAAGACCTTTTTGGAAAAACTTGGAAAAAAAAAATATTGCAGCAATCTCACTAGGAAATGTAGTGACCAATCAAACACTGCATATTACTGACCTTTTGTGGATCATCAGAGTCAATGTTTTGTTTCGATTGGCCTGTTTTTTTCCTGGGATTTTATACTCGCAAGATTAACATGAGAACAAGGAAACATTGACGTTTGACGGTCATAGTAAGTATGCAATTTCTATGTATTCAACTCCAATTATTCAGTTGCACCTACTGTAGGTATATCCAGATTTTACATTGCTTTCTGAAACTGTTTTTATCAATTAAGCTCTGTTTTTTTTTTCGTTCAATAAAAAATAAAACAAAATCACAATCACAAATCTACAGAGCAAAACAATTTAGAAATTAATTCAATTAACATTTGAACTGCACTTATCACTGTTAGTGGGCTAAAATAAAATTATTGCACATCGGTTGTCTTCATTTGTACCTGTGATTATTCTAATAATGAAAACAATAATAGAATACAAAATGAAAGTAATCATGATTAACCAACCAACCCACCAACTGACCAGCTGACAGACAAAACAACCAACCAACCGCAAACTGACTGACCAACAAAAAATCCAACCAACCCCCCGACCAACTCACCAACCTCCTGAATAATCCACCAATCAACAAACCAATGGACCAAACTACTAACTAACCAACCCACCGACCAACCAACCAACCCACCGACCAACCAACCAACCAACCAACCAACCAACCCACAAACCAACTAACCAACCAACCAACCAACCAACCAACCAACCAACCAACTAACTAACCAACCAACCAACCAGGCTCATGGTATGCCATTTCTATATATTGAAATTCCTATTATTCAGTTGCACCTAGGTATATCCAGATTTTCATAACATGGCTTTCTGAAACCAGGCTGTTTTATCAATTGAGCTCTATAAAAAAATAAAAAAGACTGTTTCATCCAATAAAAAAATTAAACATAATATAAAAAAGTGTCATCTAATCTTTGAAAAAAAAACCTCTGTGCTACAGAGCAAAACAATTAGAAAATTAATTAAATTAACATTTGAATTGCACTTATCACTGTTAGAGGGATAAGATACAATTACTGCACATTGGTTGTCTTCATTTGTACCTGTGATTATTCTAATAATAAAAAATAATAAAATACAAAATCAAACTAATCATGATTACCATATTTTGAGCAATATAATCAAGCTTATTATTTTAACTACGACCATGCATATATAACTGGTGATGCTTGAACCTTTTGACAACAGGATAATTGAAGTTAATTCAGGATAATTGGGTCATCAGTGGCGGGATGACTAGGGAAAATGGTCCCAATTTACCCGAACTCCCCTTCTACTTACACAAAAGTGTGGCATCCTTGAAATCTCATCATCTAGTCTCAAGTCAATAAAAGTGAAGTGTCTTTGTGGGGGAAAAGAAAGAGCAATGAGGCAAATGGAGAGAGGAAAGACAGATAAAGCATGCTCTTTCTTGCCGAACGGAGAAGGATCACAGTGGAAGAGAGCAGGGGGAGGTGAGGCTAAGACAGAGAGGAAGAAAAAAAATAACAAGGAGGAAGAAGGAGGAAAGATGGAGAGGGGAGGTCTAAGGGAGCAAAATGACTAATGGTCGACACAGCGCTTGGTTCTGCCTGTTAAACAGTGCTGTCATGGAGGTTTGGATTTGGGTATAACATTTTAAAAGAAAACAGAGGAAAGAAGGGAAAGAGAGAAAGAGAACAGAAGGGTTGTTATACATTTTTCATTAAGGATCCAGGCCCAAAACCACATCAAAGAGTTTAGGAGGGAGAGAGAGGGAGAGAGAAAAAGAGCGATGGCAGGAAGTGGGTACAGTATGTTCTGCTTAACCTCAGAGTCATATGCTTCCCTGTGGACGTGTGAGTGTGTTTGCCTTGCCTACTGTCTGTAGCTTGTAAAATCATCACCCTTGACTTTACTGCAGCTCAGAAAACCTTATTTGAAACATTTGTACAAGTAGTGGAACATAAACTTTTGAATAGAATAATGCTATTCATAAATGTAAGATTATCAAGGTTTGTTTTATAAAATATAATACACATTAATTAAAATGTGTTTTAGTTTAGGTAGTTGCCAAGAAAATATGTATTATTCAGCATATGTTTTATAAAGCAGATGCCTGTCCAGCTGCAACCCATTACTGGAAAATACCAAAACACATTCACACACAGACGCTACGGTCAATTTAGTTTATTCAATTCACCTTTAGTGCATGTCTATACCAATAAAACATGCAAACTCCACACAGAAATGCTAACTGACCCAGCCAGGACTCGAACCAGTGTCCTTCTTGCTGTCAGGTAATAGTGTTAACTACTGAGCCACCATGTCGCCCATAAAAATAAATACAACTATTTATTTTTATTAATGATTTATTAAAATGTAGCAACATACAATGAATTCATATTTACTAAATTATACTAAGTAATGGAATCTAAAAAATGTGAAAACATTTTTAAAAAATTAATTATATGATAAAAAAATCACAATAATTCTGTATTATTATTCGTGCTAATCTGCTCACTAGCTAATCAACCAACAAACCCACCAACCAACTGACCCTCTAACCATCCAACCAACCAACCCACCGACCGTCCGACCAGCTGACCATCCAAATGATCTACTAACCAATCAACCAACCCAAAAACCGAAAAACTGACCAACCAACCAACCAACCAACCAAGAAACTGAGCGACCAACCAACCAACCAACCAACCAACCAAGCCACCATTCAACCAGCTAACCTACCATACAGCCCACCAAAAAAACAGCTGACCAACCAACCTACGCACTGATCTACTTACAAACCAACAAACCAATCAACTAACCTACCAACAAACTGACCCTTCAACCATCCGACTAACCAATCAACCACCCAACCCACCAATCAACCTACCAACCAACTGACCAAACAACCAACCCGCCGATTGACCAGCTGACCTACCAACTGACCTACCTCCCATCCAACCAACCAACAAACTGACTGACCAAACAACCAACTGACCAACCAACCGACCTCCTGACCAACTAACCAGCCTCGAAACCAACCAACCAAATAACCCACCAACCAACAAACTGACCTACAAACTGACTGACCAAACAACCAACCAATAAACCAACCGAACTCCTGACCAACCAACCAGCCTCCAAACCAACCGACTAACTAACCAACTGACCTCCGGATCAACCAACTAATCAACCAACCCACTGACCAACCAATCTACGCACTAATCTACTAACTAGCCAACCATCCAACCAATAAACTGACCCCCTAACCACCCGACCAACCAAAGCGCCAACAGACTAACCAACCAACAGACAAACTGACCGATCAACCAACCGACACCTCGCCCAACCAACCAACTCATCAACCAACCAACCGACCAACCAACCCACCTTCCAATCAATCAACTAACCGATCACCGGATCAACCAACTCACAGACTGACTTACCAACAGACCCCCTGAACAATCGACAAACTGACTGACAAACTAACCAACCAACCACCCGACCTCACCACAAATCCACCAACCAACAAACCAACGGACCAAACAACCAATCAACCAACCAACTCACAAACCAACCACCCAACCAACCCATCAACTAACCAACCCACCAAATGAACTAACTAACTAACTAACTAACTAACTAGTCTGCAGTCACAGTTTATCCAAATTTACATGGTGAAATCATGAAAAATACATATAGGCTGAAATTCTGTTTTGTAAGAAAGTGAATCATAAAAAAAGCAGAAATTTTCCAGCAGATAAAGTAGCTCAAATATAAAAATAGTTTTGATTTTTCGCAACTTTTTTGAGTCACGACATAATTCCCATTCTTACTTCTACTTGTATTCTCATGCACTGCCATGCATTTCAGTCTGAACCTTGAATGAGAACAGAGAGAGAGAGAGAGAGAGAGAGATGGATTGCAACTTCCCAGAGGCAAAGTACGGCAAGCTGCTGAAAGAAAACTTTAAACAACCAGTCATTGCTCTCACTGTGAGTCAACAGGAAGTGGCATTCCCTTCTCACAGTAGTGGCATAGCCGATGTACCGAATCATACTATCATCCTCTAACTCACTCAATGACTTACTGTTGATCTTTCCTAGACTGTGTGTATGTGTGTGTAACATGTCAAGCAAGTGAGTCAGTGCCGTCTTTAATCTTTGCCCAGTGACCGGCCCCTCTGTATTGGTTAACATCCTGACATTAAAAACGCAGTCAGCATCCAAAATCTTGTCTGAAAACAAGTCTCAATTTATGTTCACACATTTAATTTCTGCTGGGTTTATATAATCAGTTAGTATAATGTGTGTTGACGGAGCAATGAATCATTTGGTAAGCGGTCTTGGCTTGGAGTCCGTGCTCCAGAGAGCATTAGCTAGAACTCGTCCAAGCTCAACGAAACGCCCCTCTGAATCCGACAGAGAGTGGCCAGAAGATGAAGAAATTGTGAAAAAAAAGGGAAACATTTAGGGTAGAGGGAGGTCTCTCGAAAGAGCTATGCACTGGGATGACCCCAAAAAAAGTAACTTTGCTGAGAAGTTGAACAGCACGACATCTTAAGTTCTTTCTGCCAAGTGCATTAAACGTAAAGCTCAAACTGTGAGAGCGTAGCGCTGAAGGATCTGTGCATCTCTGAGGGGTTAGCACTGAAATGTTAAAGAGATACATTTAACCTCCTCCCTGCAGTAGGTCTAGTTTTTATTGCTGTGGACATCGTATATTGCTGAAGTGTTATGTGTGACCCTGGACCACAAAACCTGTCTTGTGCTGGAAGGCTATATTTTTGGCAGTACTGTGCATTGTACGGATCAAAATGACTGATTTTTCTTTTATGAAAAAAAAAAAAAACATTAGAATATTAAGCAAAATCATGTTCTATAAAGATGTTTTGTTAATTTACTACTGTAAATATATCAAAAATATACAGTAGAAGGCAGAATTATTAGCCCCTCTTTTTAATTTTTTTTAAAGTATTTTCTAAATTATGTTTAACAGAGCAAGAAAATTTTCACAGTATGTATGATAATATTTTTTTCTTCTGGAGATAGTCTCATTTATTTTATTTTTGCTAGAATAAAAGCAGTTTTTATTTTTTTAAAAACTAACTAACTAACTAACTAACTAACTAACTAACTAACTAACTAACTAACTAACTAACTAACTAACTAACTAACTAACTAGTTTGCAGTCACAGTTGATCCAAATTTACAAATTTACATGGTGAAATCATGAAAAGTAGATTTAATAAAAAAATAGAATAAAAGCAGTTTTTATTTTTTTAAAAACATTTTAGGGACAAAATTATTAGCCCCTTTAAGCTAATTTTTTTTCGATAGTCTACAGAACAAACCATCGTTATACAATAACTTGCCTAAACCTGACTAGTTAAACTAAGTAACCTAGTTAGGCCTTTAAATGTGACTTTAAACTATAGAGAAGTGTCTTGAAAAAATCTAATAAAATATTATTCATTGTCATGGCAAAGATAAAATAAATCAGTTATTAGAAATGAGTTATTAAAACTATTATGTTTAGAAATGTGTTGAAAAAAATCTCTCTGTTAAACAGAAAGTGGGGAAAAAATTAAACATGGGGGCGAATAATTCAGAGGGGGCTAATAATTCTGACTTCAACTGTATGTATTTGGTCACACTTTATTTTAATGGTCTGTTTGTTGAATTTATGTTACATTTCATCTACATGCCAACTGAGTTTCATTAGACTGTAAATAGACTGTTAGGTTAGGGTTGGTGTAAGTTGACATGTACTTGCAAAGTTTCTTATAGTAAGTTAAATGTCTGTTTAGCAGCAGTATGAACAAATATTAAGCAGACAGTCTGCTAATACTCAAATGGATCATCAAAATAAAGTGTTACCATCAATTTTATTAGAAATATGTATTGGTAAAGGCTGATTTATACTTCTGCATGCTGTTTGTGTTGCTCTGCAGTAACACTTCCAAAACACTAACTAGCAGCAGGTTATGTTTCTCTTTTTCGTGTTTCATCGCAGATGTTTTGTTTTTTTCTGAATGCTACCTTAATATAGAATAGAGCTTAGATTGAGCCCAAAAAATGAAACCCGACCCTACCCGAGTACTTCCACCCTGTGTCCGAGCTCGACTCAGTCCAACACATTAACTGTAATTATAAGCCCGAGCCTGATTTAAACTTGACTATTTTTTAATACGTGGGCCATTGTAACAGATGTTCTCAACTGCAAATCTGAGTTGTTTTAACAACAGAAATGAGTATAGATTTATCTGAATAAATAAATGTAACAAGAACGAAGCATGTAAACTGCATTGTTTGTTTATTCAGAATGGATTGTAACAAACGAGGACATTGAATGTGGATTATTATCCTTTCTGCCATGGCAAGGCTGATTCATGATGTGTTTGTTCATCCTGCAAGTACGCGTTTTTATGTCTCTTTCACACAGCATGCATGAGCAGTGCGTGTTTTTTCCGGCGTCCATGTTAACAGATAATCATTATAGCTTTCCTACCGCACGCAGAAGCACTGCATCAGTGCAGAACGTGAGCAGAGCTGAAGCCGCAGAGCCACGATCATTTCGACGCCGAGTCTATTTTTGCAGTTGCTCATGCTCAAAGTGACTGCATTGATAATGACCAAAGTATATTAAAGGGCCATGAAACCCTCCTGTTTCAGCAGGGTGTTTTCACACCTCTAGTTTGGAAAAAGTCAGGAAAGTGGGTGTGTCTAGCTCTATTTAGGTGGAGTGTCGGGGGAGGGAAAAAGGGAAGGATTTGAATAAAAATGGGAGTTTGGGCACACGCTGATTTTCACCAGGGCAAAACAAACACACAAGCAGGGGAGCAAGACAGTGACTGTGTTTAATGACAGAAATGTGCTTGTCGTATAAGAGAAAAAAAACTCTCATACTCTCAAAGCATTTCTCGGTAACTCAGATGCACTCGGTAGGTCAGAAAGCTCTGTGTGTGTAAACTATCCTGTCACAAAATGCTGCGAAAATTAAACACGACTGTCGGTTATAGTTTGATCTTTCAGTCCATAAAATTGTAGTGATATTAACATAAACTTAGGAACTCTAGAAATCATTTTGACTAAGGGTCAATCTTTAAACGCTGAAAGAGTAACTTACTGCTGATGATACGAACTATAACTTTGGCTTCTGAATGAACAAAGAAAGGGCACTGATCGCACACACTTATCAAATCTGTAGAGACAGGACAATCAACACCAACTAGAGCCGTGTCTTATTTAAAAGGAGACAAGAAACAAATCCAGATTTCACTATTTCCAGATGCGAAAAGCTAGAGTAAAAAATGTTCAGTACGTTCTGCTGCATGTACTGATCCACACATGAATCCTGCTGCGCTCTCATAGAGGGAAAATGAAAACAAAACCTTCACTGCAAAACATTATAAAAGCAACACTGAAAACCCGTATCTCTAAAAATTATTATTCTTTTTCCAATTCTTTTGTCAACAACGTGTTGTCTCTCTGCCGTCTGAACACTGTTTCAGGTAAAAACAGTCTTCAAAGCTAGCATGCATATTAATGAAGTTGCACCGTATACACAATAGAGCATGCTGATTGGTTTGAACCAAGTCTTACTCATGAATGAATGCAGCACACTCAAAGACGTAATAAGACACTCCCAGGTATAGACATCTAGTCTACATGCTGAACTACACGCTAAAATCTCATGGCCGTGACGAAGCTTCAAAAATTTCTTTCAAAGGAGAAGTACTAATTTGCTCGAAAGAACGCAAAAACAAAAAAATTTCACTTTTTTGTGAAATATATGTGTCCTAATAGTGTTTATAGCAGTGTGGGACACATATACGACAACAGTCAACAGTTAAAAAAATGTATTTTGGTGTTTCGTGACCCTTTAAATGAGAGTAAAAACAGTTACATGACAGTAGCAATTTTACCTAATAAATTCATCAATAAGATCTACTGATTTTTATGCACTGTTTCTGCTCTACATACACGTCCTTGCAATGTGTAGTTACTTTTTTTTTTTTTTTTTAAGAGGTGCCCGTTAGCATCCGCGTCAGCCACGGCGAAGGCTGTGCGACCACTGAAACACATGCGTTAGCTTGCCGCAGAGGTATAAATTAGCTTTATGCTGTGTTCAAATGGATAAATAACAATTTTTGAGCATAAATAAGCGCGTGAACATTTTGTGTTTACTCACTTCATTCACATATCAAATTTGCTTTATGTCAAATTCACTTCACAATAGACGCAGATTTGCATCATGGGCAGGGTTTCTGTCTGCCCGGTGACAAAATGGCCATCATGGATTTTATTGAGAGAGTAGCTGTGCTTTAGGAAGGCTGATAAACAGCGTCAATTCATTTGGAGTTGTTTCTAGCCTTCCACTAGATCCTTTCAGAGGTGCACCCAGCTCTGTGAATTAATCAACTCCTCCCGAAACAACACCTGGATGATGGAGGCTTTCAGCGGTGCCTCAGACTGAAACGAGCCCAGTTTGATGAACTGTTGTCTGGTGTCGGCAAGAGGATTTTCCCTCGGAACACCAACAACAGGCACTATGTCATAAATCACTCCCCTACAATTTGCATGACAAATGCGCAAAATGCACAACTCACGCCACCTCATTCACACATAACACACTGCAGGATGTCTATTCGCGTCTTTGCATTGACTTAACATGTAAATCATTTGTGCTTGATGATTCATGCGTGTCTAGTGTGAATGCAGCATTAAGGCAATTTTTCTCAGTATTTTTGTTGAACCCTCATATTCCAGGCTTTTAAATAGTTGCATCTCTGCTAAATATTGTCCTAAGCTAACATATTGTACATTAATGGAAATCTTATTTATTCCATTTTTACGCAATGCACACAATAAATCTCAATTTGCAAAGTTATTGACACTCGTGACTGGTGTTGTGGTCCAGGGTCACATATTGCCATTTCTAATTAGTACTGTTTGCATGTTACCATGTGATATCACAAAGATTTATTTGCATACATGATTGCCTACATACACTGTAAAAAAATATCTGTTAATTAACAGTTTCCGTATTTTCCGCAAGTGTTTTTCGACTATTTACAGTTGTGAATTGCATTATGGAACCTTGATCTCTGCTCTATCAACTTTTATTAAAAATTCAATGTTGAAAATTCAACTCTCCAGTTTAAAAAAGAAACAGTGAAGTTGGGTGACAATCGAGAGAGGATCCACAAGTAGTTTTATTAAGAATCGTTATTAGACAGGCATTGGTCAACAGGTACAAATGGTAAGATAAGAGTAATCCAGAATCATAGTCAAATCACCTGCAAATGGTCAATACAGGTGGCAAGAAACAAAAACAAGGCTAGGGTCAAGAAACAAGGACAGACTAAACAGAACGCTTCGTAATGTTACAGGTCAAAGACAACAACAAGAATCAGCAAAGTATGTTCACCAGCGATCTGCAAAGATCCTGTGAAGTGCTTTGAAATGTGCATTTTTATTCAATGTTTGATGTAATCTCAACTGAAAAACGATGAGAGATGAAAGCGATGAGACATACAGTAGCTTCTCCCCTCGAAAAAACAGCCAATAGCTCTTCCAGTGAGAATGGTCAGGCTCAAGCAAATCAAAGGAAAAGCGTATTGAAGGAGGCGGGGCATGTCAGATACTAGAGAGCATTGACTGGTCAAGATTTGATGAAAAACTATAGTATGAAATGACGAAAAAATAGTTGAACCATTTAGGTGGAAGTGACCGACTGCAAGCTTTGATGTTTATATCAGTTTTATCTTTTCTAAATGGGGCGACGCGGTGGCGCAGTGGGTAGTGCTCTTGCCATACGGCAAGAAGTTCGCTGGCTGGGTCAGTTGGCATTTCTGTGTGGAGTTTGCATGCTCTCTCTATGTTCGTGTGGGTTTCCTCTGGGTGCTCCAGTTTCCCCCACAGTCCAAAGACATCCGCTATAGGTGAAATGAATAAACTAAATTGGCCATAGTGTATGTGTGTGTCAATGAGAGTGTATGGGTGTTTCCCCATACTGGGTTGAGGACAGTTTTATTTATTTTTTAACAGAATCAGTAGCCTCATTGGGTAAAACCCCCATATTTACGTGCATATTAAATGAAGAAATTGTATTAAAATTCAAAGTATTCACCTTGGTAATCTAAAATACATTCTGCACGTAACCAATGTAATTATCACCTACTTAAAATAATATTACAAAGCAATACTGTTACCTGAAGTTACTTTTAACAACCATTTTGTGTCAAAAACACAACATTTCTGCATATTTACAGACATATCTTCAAACTCACATCATTGGCAGTGGGGAAAGTTGACATGTCTGATCACCCGAACAGAGCAATATTCTGAAATCACCACAGAACAACAGTGTTGACACTTTCCAGGCAATCAACCTACAGATGTCTTACTTAGCCGTCTTTGCACATTAACCCAAGATGGGACGCATTTATTTTGACATTTAAAAAAATTACACACACATCAGCTTCAAAAGAATGTCTATTTACATCATCGAGTACTTAAAGTTTGTTTTCGAAAGCGGTTGCAGAAAGCTTAAAAGACTGTCACTGTTGACTAAGCAGAACATAGCAGTGCACGATTCATTAAGCAGTGCTAAATTCTTATAGGCAATACACTTGGGAAACTCGCTGCGCAATGCTCAAATAAGTATTTCACACAGGAAACATTTCTCTAAACGTGCCCCAGATCTTGTGTACTCAGGAAAGGTTGTAGAGATTAAATGTCACAGACATGAGGTGGCATTCTCAAGAAAGATTCAGGAGAAACAAAACCCCACGCTGTTGTCTAAAAGCAAGGACACACCGCTTGGTCAATAAGATGTCAGTTGGCTAAGCTCAGGAAGATAAAAACAGTAGCCGACAGTTGAGCGTTCAGACTATTTGGACACCAGCCAGGACTTTAATGAAGTTACGCTTCCCCAGTGATTATATGCAGGCCTTATTGTTAATGAGCCTATTCATAAGACTTAAGAACGGCAGCATCATGTGCTCACGATGCACCGGTTTAACTCACACAACCCTAAGTCATGAGTTTGGCTACTTTTATATCTTCTGGCCTCTGTCATAAGACATGCGGCAAGGTCTTGCATCATCACATAATGCATAAAACATCTGCGGAGAACAACAACAACAATCGCACGCAGAGTTAAGCCCCTCGAAACCATGCCTAGTTATTAACTGTTCATCTTGTTTTGTGCACGCTGTTTGCTTTCATACTGGCTTCGATGCAAATGTACACAGAGAAGAAGAAGAGTCAACATCTATCAAAGGACAGCGACTACACTCACTCTAATCTTGGATTTCTATTTCTGCTTGAGGACCTGCTCTCATTAGTCTTCGTGCTGCACGCTGAGGGAAGCGTGTTTTTTTTATTTCAAGTAGGCTGTACCTTAAGAACTATCTGCCTGGAAAGTAGCACAGGAGATAACAAAGAATTAGATAGTCTTTATGCAAACAGACTCTTACAGGCACATATGAAAATGTGAACCTAATCAGAAGAGAGTAGGAATGATCTGAAAATAAAGCTCAACTTGACTTGACTGGGGTTGGGGAGTGATTGCATAACTTGGCTCATGAATATTAATGAGATGATGTTTACTCAGTTCCTTAAAGGCAGGTAAGTGGCTGCTAGCCATAGTAGGGTGATCATTGTACACTGCCAGTTTAGTTTCTTTATGTGAAAAAGTGGGTCAACCTTTGCCTTAAGTTGACTTTAGTGTTTAGCATTGTTGCCTCACAGCAAGAAGGTAGCTGGTTTGAGCCCTAGTTGGCTCAGTTGGTGTATCTGTGTGGAACTTTCACATTCTCCCTGTGTTGGTGTGGGTTTTCTCCGGGTGCCCCGGTTTACCCCACAGTCCAAAGACGTGCACTATATGTGAATTGAATAAGCTAAATTGGCCATAGTGTATGTGTGGACCCAGCAAACAATTTGTTTAATAGACGCCTAATAGACATCTAAACGTAGACAGCTTGGCTAAAACAACGCTAAATCTGGGCTGTCAGGGAAAATCTAATAGATGTCTAAGAATAACCCAAAACTAGACTAGTCGTCAAATAGACAGATTAGACAGACACTGTGTTGTAATTTATGTTTTTTTTATTTGATGATTAGTCTAGTTTTGGCTTATTCTTAAACGTCGAATAGATTTTCACTGAAAGCCCAAGTTTAGCTTGGCTTTAGGCAAGACGACTATGTTTAGACGTCTATCAGACATCTATTAGACATCTTTAACAAACATAAGATGCTCACTGGGTATTCTTTTCACAGTACTGTGTTGCAGTTGGAAGGGCGTCCACTGCATAAAAACATATGCTGGATAAGTTGGCGGTTCATTCCACTGTGGTGACCCCTGATAAATAAAGAGACTAAGCCGAAGGAAAATGAATGAATAAAAACTTTAACTTGGAACTGTTAAGTTGACTTATTTTTTATAATTATGTGCATATATCTTTTAAGTCGGCCACAAGGTGGGCGTAAGTGCATAAGTACATAGTGCATAAGTGTATAGTGTGCCATTTGGGACACAGCTATAGACTCACTCCAGACTGATGTGTGTAGGATGTATTTAGCTCGAATATTCCATAATAACGAGGGTCAGTTGGTACATGTGCGATTAGTGGAGAAAAGTGACAGGTGTGTGTAACGGCATGCAGGGATTTGTAGTTCATGGATGAGTTTGTACTGTAGTTCACCGGCGATCTTCCAAGAAGTGATCATGACAGGTATCTTTTAAGTCAATTAATCAGTTTAAAAGCAACTGGTTTGTTCACTTTTTCGAAGTCAACTAACCACTTTTTACAGTGTATGATCAGTGATTGGCAGGATTAAAGAGGATGATTTATACACATGGTTAAAACATTCTGTTTTATCTCAATCCCAAACTCTCTCAATATGATTTTTTTCAGCACATGTATTATTTATATAATAAATTATACATCTAGATGCAATTAAATACTAATTTACATGTTAAATTGAATTTTAAATATTAATCTAAGTACAGATGAAATATAAAGGACAGATAAAAGGCTGCACAACATATAACTGTGGCCTAAATAAGTTAATTGAAAGCATCAAACCTTAATTACTTGAGAAAACAACACCAATTGAAATACAACTGAAACTGATATACAACTAAAATACAGTGGTATACTGTTGCAGTCAAATAGAATCAAGGCATACTAAAGAATGAACAAATATATTTTTAAATAACTATAGTGCTTCTCACAGGTTCAAAATATACTTGCAGTGGTAGTCGGATTGAAACACACCATTTAAAATCACATAAGTAGTTAACTATATGCGACAAACAATACATAGTTCAATTTTCAACAATCATTTTATTTATTATACACTGCATCCACTATTTCTCTTATTTTTATGCTATTCAAGAGCCATGTGCACACACTGAGAGGTAAAAATCTGCTCTCTTTCTGTTTCAAGTTCAAATCAAACTTGAATGCCAAAGCATTTTAGATATGTATATAAAATAGCCTATGAAATATATTAACATAATCAAATTAATAATCAGCAAATGAGAAATAAATGACAGAAAAACAAATAAAAAAGGACAGTTTATTTCTAAAAATGAACATAATCACAAGATTAAAAGGTGTAGATTATTAAAACAAGGCTAATGCATTGATTTAACATTACTAATGGTGTACATAAATTTTGCAGCCAGGTAAGAAGAGTTATTTTGCCTCGAGTTGTTAAGATTAAAAAAATACATTTTTAATGTTTCTTTCACTTGCGAAGCCATGGAAAGTAGGCTTAAGTAAAAAGGCAATGCAAAAATGCATATGAGCTTTAGAAAGTGAAAGCAAAAGTTGAATCCCCGACTTTTTTACGAGATTTAGAATTGGGGTCAGAGTCCCAAAACGGTGAGTATCTGTGGGTCTACACAGATCAAGCGAACATTTCAAAATGATACATTTTGGTGTATGGATTTGGTGTAAAGGTCGCTGGTTTCATCCCGGCTGGGTCAATAGCATTTCTGTATGGAGTGCATGATCTCCTTGTGTTCGCGTGGGTTTCCTCAGGGTACTCTGGTTTTCTCTACAGTCCAAAGACATGCGTTATAGGTGGATTAAATAAACTAAATTGATGAGTGTGAAACTAAAATGAGTGTGTGAGTGTTTCCCAGTACTGGGTTGCAGCTGGAAGAGCAAATGCTGGATAAGTTGGCAGTTCATTCTACTGTGGCGACCCTTGATGAATAAAGGAACTAAGCCGAAGGAAAATTAATAAATTAAGTTTGGTCCCACTTTATATTAGGTGGCCTTAATCACTATGTACTTTTATAAAAAAAAAAAAAATGTACTTAGTGCTCATAATGTTTTGCAGAACACTTCTGGTGGTCTTAAGGTGGGATAGGGTTAGGGACAGGTTTGGTAGCATGGGTAAGGTAAAGGTGGGTTTAGCTGTAAAACAGTGTAATTCATTCATTTTCCTTTGGGTTAGTCACTAGTTCAGTTGCCACAGCGGAGTGAACCACCAACTATTCCAGCATATGTTTTACAGAGCTGATGCCTTTCTAGCCACAACCCAGCGTTGGGAAACACCCATTCACACTCATTCACACACGCACACACTACGGTCAATTTAATTTATTCAACTCATCTATGATGCATGTCTTTTTTTAGACTGTGGGGTAAATCGAAGCACCCGAAGGAAACCCACACGAACATGGGGAGAACATGCAAACTCCACATAGAAATGACAGCTGACCCAGCCGGGACTCGAACCAGCAATCTTCTTGCTGTGAGGCGATGACGGTAACCACTGAGCCACTGTGCTCATTATTTTTTTCAATAATCAACATTATATTTAATCAATCAATAAGTAAAAAACACATATTTACACAATTATTAAAATGTAACAAATGATTAATTTCAGTGTAAGTACATAATATTTAAGATCACCTAATATAAAGTGGGACCAAAGAAAATATGTCTACTTCATTGTTTCCAATTCAAAATAACAAACATAGCACTGGCTACCATTAGCTGACGGTTAAGCAGCATGCAAACAGACATTGCCATTTAATTCTTTAGCAGACAAACGCTGATAGGGAATATATTTGGCAGACAGAGTTTATTTTCATTCTTTTGCACAAAATAACGATGCTATTATGCTAATGATATCATCTAAAATGTAATTTCACCCTTTAACGTTGACTATGCTCATTTTCATTTCGTTTTTTTTCCTTAGGTCTTTCCTATCTCTTGCACACACACACTTGCACAAATGAAAAAGCCACACAAGCACTCACACACTCTAAATGAATGTGATGACTCACTCTGTTTCTAATACTTGGCACTACAGATTTAAAAAACAATAAAATATATATATATATATATATATCTACAAGAAAGTGCAACAACCAAGGAAACAGTATCTATCATGCTTTCAAAACCTCATGACTCCATCGACCACAATACTAAGATGTTCATAGAGTTTTTTGGTTATAGTGATGCTTTATTGTGAAATGTGTTTAGTTCTTTCTGAATGTATTAGACATGTCAGTGTGACAGTGTTGAATACCCTTTCAAGAGAGAGAAATGTGAGTGAATAAAGTGAAAAATATATGTACAGTATACATGCTTTATATAAAGATGAAGGAGTTTATAGTGAATATTGAAGGACTTCGCTGCTTCTGAACCCAATTACAGGTGTGAGGAGGCTTTGACCAGGACTTAACTTCAGAGTCAAATTCATAAAACACACACTTTTATATAGTTTATTTTTAAAATCTCTCATTATTTAAACCCTGCAACCTTTCAGATCACTCATCTGCTAAAAGAAAACTGCAATTATAATACATGCAGTGAACATTTCTGTACACACCTAATAATTCTATGTATCTCAACTTATTTCAATAAGTTATTCAGGTTTCAACTATTTTTTTTAAGTTTACCTTCTTCTTTTTAGTCAGATTGATTAATGTAAGTTTAGAAAAAATTTAATTGATCCAAAGTAAAAATAGCAAAAAGGCAGCAAGAATCTTTTATCACAGTGTGGCATTTAAATGAATTGTCCAACTTTTCTCAGGTGTACTGTACTGGTGTACGTTCAGTCTAAAAGGTACTGTAAAATAAGCTTGCACAAATTAAAAATGCCTCAATAAACATACTTTTTTGTCAATTAAACACATTTCATGATTACTCTTTGCATTGAGTAATGTAAATAAAAGTCGCAACATAGACTCATTCTGAAAACGTAGCCCTATATACACTTCTGAAGATTGCAAATTATGCAGCCAGAGGTATGTATGGCTGGGTTTGTCTTTAAAACAAACGCTATGGGTTGGTATCACAGAGCTGGTACAAATACAACATATACAAGCATTTAAATGGTCTTGAGTTGTGTATTTTTCTTTTGTTAATACATTTTTTTTTATGTGCTCCACTTTCTCGCACTTCTTCAGCGCTGCCTGATAAGGGGATTTACATTCAGACTAATGCAGCGATTAAAATGATACTTGACTTCACGCTTTACTAAGTCACGTCTGTGTGGATTATGACAAGACATATTCCCTTTACAAGTCGATCAACTCGATCTCTCAACAGAAGAAATATAAGATAGGCAAGAAATATTGCTTCGCCTTTAAAAAAAAGGGGAGTAGACCGACAGAAACTCAGAGTTTAGAGAATAAAACCTGCTCCTGACCAGGTTAGGTACACAGAGAAAGTTACCACGGTAACTGACTCTAAGTTAGAGTTACCTCTCTTTCAGAAACAAGCTTGACTTACCCTGCTCTCTTGAGTTTTTAAAAAACATGCCATTTTGAAACAGAAATCCCAGTTTTTTTTTTATTTCAGGGTTAAAATACTCTAACGCTATGTTCACACCAGACGCGAAACGTGCGGATAAATTATGCTATTCGCACGTAAATAGCCATGTGAACATTTGAGTTTACTCGCTTCATTCACGCGTCAAACCCCGCTTCATTTTCATCAAATTCACTTCAGAACAGATGCGGATTCGCGTGATGGGCAGGGCTTCTTTCTGCCTGGTGACTCTAGCTCCGTTGCTAAATGGCTAACATGGATTTTATGTGCTTTTTGAAGGCTGAAAAACAGTGTTGATCCATTTAGGGCTGTGTCTGAGTACACTAGATCCTTTCAGAGGTGCATCCAGCTCTGTGAGCTCAAAAACTCCTCAGAAACCTAACTTGGATGATAAAGGCTTTCAGCGGTGTTCCCAGTTTGATAAACTGTTGTCGGTGTCGGCTAGAGGATTTCCCCCAGGACACCAACAATAGGCTCTATGTCACAATCACGCCCCTACAAGAGCAAGCTCCTGATTGGTTATTGCAGGGCGAATGTCAATGTAATTGACTCACGCTTGATGCGCCTTCCGCGTCTGGTGCGAACGCAGCATTAATTGTCACTTAATCTCCTTTCTGAATTGGGGCCCTGATCTGGCAGTAACAATCTCATTTAAAAACTTAAAATATACACACTACAAACATTTGATTATCAGGGACAACATTTAAATCCACAAGTTCAAAAAGGTTAACACTTGTACTTTGTGTCGTCCATTTGTAATTAGACCAACAAAACGTGTGTTAATAATGCTATAAACAGCCTAAGAGCTTTTTTTATTTCTAATCAAACCAAAGCTGCCAAGTGTGAACACACCTAAGATGTCTACAGGTTTTGGCTAAACTCATGTAGACAGCAACATGCTTGATAACTGTGGAGAAAGTCTACTTGATCCATGGAATTTGTGTATTAGAAATATCCCTATTTTCTTGAGCCCCAGTGTTTGGCTAATGGTGGGATAAATTATCCAAGTAAAAAATCGACTCTACTTGTTTATTAAAGGAGGTGGTCAATTGCAAACAGCACTGATGGTGGAATCTAAAAGACATGCCTTTTAAACAGTTTGAAATCAATGTGACTCGAAATTAATTTAACTTTGCTGTCAACAAAGGTATTGTTGAACTGATGAAAGTTATTTGTGCAGAATAATGTGATATTTGGTTATCAGTGGTCTATTCTAGCATTTATTGGAAAAAGAACTTCCACTTTTCCAAATGAAACACAAAACTCCCTCCTCACACAGAGTATCAAGAGAAGTATAATTGAAAATGTCACAATTCCTGATGCCAGCAGTGAAACTAAGTTGCTGTAGAACACCTGGCTTTATTAGGTTTAACATGCATATGCAAAATAATGAAATGAGAAATGCTTAAGGCTATGGTTTCAATTAAATAAATTGGTGCTGTGTGTTTTTCAGGCAATTATTCAAGTAAACAATCAGTGATAATGAACAATGAAGCAAATTAAGAACACTAAGTGTTTTTCTCAATCCTGCCAATATTGTTGTTTAATTAATATTTATTATATAACAGAAAACAGCAGGTCTGCCAAACAGCATTCACAATGTGGTGCTCACTGAACTACATTCTCTCAGCACAGGCCAACTGTGTTTAACAAGTTAAGACACCATCGAGACCACGAACACAGCCGGATTAAGACTATTTGTTTCCCTTTCGGTATGTTACCCTGGACCAAGAAATGTTTTGAAATTGAGATCTATAATCTCAGAGATGAATAAATAAGACATTATTTGACCAAGATACATCGAATTAAAAATCTGGAATATGAGTATGTGATTATGTAAAATAATTAAAAATCTAAACATTGAGAAAAACAAAATCCAAAATCAAACAAAAAGTGCTCAGGGATAGCTTAAACAACATGTTGGTGCTCTTTGGGTAAGGGATTCATCAGAATAAACAACAAAAATCAGTTCAAGGCACTGAAAATATGTGAAAAAAAAATATCAAAAAGCCTTTATTCACATGGCTAATCCTTAAAAAAACAGCCACGTGAATAAAGGTTTTTTAATATTTTTATCCACATTTCTCGAGCGCCTTGGACTGATTTTTTTCTGTTTATTAAGAAACACTTTTAAAATGGTTCAAGTTTGTATAAATGCATATTACTAATCAAAAATATAGGTAAAAGTTGAGATACATTTTTAAAATAAATTTACAGTAGGACAAAAATACCTCCATGGACCATGATATTTGATTTATTTTATAGTGATGTTTGGCAAAAAAAAAAAAAAAAAATGAATCTGTGGAAATTTTGACCCATGTGCAACATAAGTTTTGCATGGTCTAGGGTCACTTATATAAGCAATTGGGATACAGATGTACACAACCCAGACACATTCTGAAAACGAACCACGATATACATTTCTGGAGAGCCAAATATGTCCCAGGAGCTACATTTATTTATTTTTTTTTTTTGCAGTTTTTGTTATCAGGAATCCACCACAGGCCGCTGTGTACACTTTTTGAAATTTTTAATTTCCATCACGAGTGCCATTCGTGCCTGCTGTTCTTGCCTGACCCGTCCAACCACTTCCCTAAACCCAACCGACCGTTTTAAAAAGCAATCCAGAAAAAGAAAAGCCCTCGTCTGATTTTTACCATATTTTCAAATTTTACCACATTCTCCCCTTGTTATTTATTTGTTTATTTTATTTTTTGGCTTCTGTTTTTGTCTTATTCGCTTTCTGGAACAGTTGTTCTCTGTACTCGAACTCCATTGTCGTGGTTAAAAATTTAATGTAGCCAAACGTCCTTTTGGCCGCATAATTTGGGATATCCAGAAATGTATATAGGGCTACATTTTCAGAATATTGCCATTTAACCACTTTAGACCCTATAGCCAACAAAGAAGTGCAGATACGATTTGAGTCATTTGCTCATTAACTTTTTAATTAATAACACACAAAATTAAAAAAATCTCAACAAACATCCATCTACACTGTAAAAAATATCCATTAATAAGCAGTTGTTGTTTTTTTTGTATTTTTTGATTCATTTTTTATATTTCCCCGTTTATTTATGTTTTGAATTATGGGACCTTGATCTTTCAACCATCAACTTTTATTGTTGAAATATTGTAAGAGTGCCATTTATAAAACAATATATAATAATTTAAACTGATATATTGTTTGGATTGGTGTTATTATTGGTATAGTACAAAAACCTAAACTGCTAGTACATTGTCTGTTATTTTACAGACTTATTTCTCTATATATTATTTTTTATACATTATAATATAAAATGTAAGTAAAAGTTACTTTGTTACACTGTAGACAACATCAAATATTGACAGAGCAGAGATCAAGGTCCCATAATGCAATTCACAGCTGTAAATAAAAGCAAAACACTTGTGAATCACAAAATACAATAACTGTTAATTAACAGATATTTTGTACAGTTAAATAATAATAAAGCTAAAAACTCTCTCGTCCACACTTGCGTGAATTTGTCCCCTTTACCTGTGTGCTAGAAGATGAAAACGAAAGTGCTCTACAGATGAGTCTCACATTCCTCAGCAATGCCTTTTCATTTCAGTGAATGGAACGCATCACTGCGCCACACTCTATAAGTGTGAATGCTGTATTTCTTTAGTGCGAAACAAAATGTTGCTGTTAATACTGTATGTGTGAATCCTGTAATAGATTGTGCATACAGTGATATCAGTGGCTACAAAGATGTCTCTGAATAAATATTGTACTGTGGCCTGTGGACACTTGACCAATCCATACGGTTGGTTGACTTATTCATTCATTTTCCCTCGGCTTAAACCCTTTATTCATCAAGCGTGGTCACAGTGGAATGAACCACCAACTTATATTTTACACAGCAGATGCCCTTACAGCCGCAACCCAGTACTGGGAAACATTAGTATGCACACTCATTCAAACACATATACTGCTAATTTAGTTTATTCAATTCACCTATAGCGCATGTCTTTGGACTGTGGGGGAAACTGGAGCACCCATAGGAAACCCATGTGAACACATGAAGAACATGCAAACTCCAAACAGAAGATATTTAGAAAAATGTTGGTTGCTGGGACCCATTGACTTCCATAATATTTTGTTTCCTACTATGGAAATTAATCCATAGTTTGGGTCCCAGCAACCAGCATTATTCCAAGTCTTCCTTTGTGTTCAACAGAAGAAAGAAACAAGGTTTAAAACCATGAGGAATTTTCATTTTTTTTTTTTGGTGAATTGTTTCTTCAAAGTGCATACAGTACACTACTCATTTATTGTATTATTACCAGTGTTTGGCAAGTTTCTTTAAAAGAGTAATTAGTTACTTCCTACAAATAACTGAGTAAGTAATTATAATGGTAACTAATTACCAGGGAAAGTAACTTAGTAAGTAAATTATAATCATTTTCCAAATGACTATGAATTAAATATAACACATCCAACATTAATCTACACTATTTTAATGTTGTTGTGTGACAACGTGAGAGACAACCATCAAATTCAGAATATCATTATAAATATTATTATTACTATAGTTGCACAATAAAACTAAGTATTCATTGCACAGCCACAACTTACAAGACTTGTCAACAAACAAGCCTAAAAATATAATAAACAGGTAGCAGAGCTCACATTATCACCTGCATTCTTAGCAACTAATTTTGGGCTGGCATGTGACGAAGTGAGGTGCTTCATTAGATTAGAATTATATGTCACCGATGCAGAAAGACTTCTTCCTGGGCTTGAATTGAACAACACATAAACCTTGCTTACACCCAGAAGGGATACAGCTGCGATCAGAAGTGTTTATATAAGTATTTATGTTATTTATTAAATTAAGAATTAATTTGTAGTGTCTACCGCTACCTCAACCCTAAACCCAACCCTCATGGTAATGTAAAAATATTATTTGTTGTACATATACCAAAAATGATGATATATTGACCTGAGTATTCTCAGCTGTATCACATCTTGCAATGTGGTGAAGTCTAGATGGGATAGGGCTGAGGATACTCACGTCAATATAGGGGTAGGGGTAGATATGCTAATTAAATACAAAGAATGCGTAATTTTATAAGTAACACTAATAGTTCTTGTTAACTTCTAATCGCAGCTGAATCCCGTCTAGCAACAACCGCCGGAGAGATCCGAGTTGCTGGATGTATGTCATGTTTATTCATAAATTTCTGTCAAAATACATGAGGGTAAGCAAATGTTTACCTGGGAGAGGAATTGAGAAAATATTCTAGCAACATAAATAGTGTGTTTCTTATGTGAATAAAGCACATCATCCAGTGATATTGAAAAATAACTATTAATACCGTCTCCATAGACATCCGTGTGTATATTACAAACCTCAAATTGCATGTTTTGCTTGTAGATGTGTAGTTGACTGTCTGAGACCTAAAATAAATGTTTTAGTTAGAAAGCATGGATAAATTGTGATTTATGACAAGCACTGTGCACCTCTTTCTGTGCCTCAGTTGATGACGTGCACACTGAATGTTGTAATCACACTGGTGTGATTGTCTACTTCATGGACTAGCCAAGGCTGATCACACCAGTGTTATCATATGTGTGAAAGGATTTACTGTTAATTAGCACTTTTATATTCATAAATCAACCCAATATCTAAACCCAACGATGAGTAATAGTAGCTTATTGAGCCAAAAGCCTTAATTATCGGTATTTGTATTGTACATTAAAATAAATTGACCATTAAAAAATAATCATAATTAAATAACCTTTTGAAAAAAAAAATCACATAATTATTTTAACACTAGAAGCTACATAAAAGCTAACACAGTGTGGAAAACCATGCCTGCTTCAAACTTCAGCAAATGTAACAATTTAGTATTGACTTCAGAGTACTTTTAACATCCTCACAGCCCCACTTGTATGGGCTGTAATGAGTTAACGAGAAGTATATTCATTCATTCATTCAGTCATTCATTCATTTTCTTTTCAGCCTAGTCACTTTATTAATCTAGGGTCACCACAGCAGAATAAACCGCCAACTTATCAACCATATGTGTTAAGCAACCATGAGCTCGGAGAAAATTGAGCCTAGGGCTCCCGCCTGGTGGATTGAGCATGTAAGGGGAGTATGAGATCACATAGTTCTCGAGAGCTCATTGTGATAAAAGAAAGGGGGAGAAGGGGTGGATGGGGGTTTCTTTGGAAAACGAAGATAAGGGAGTAATTTTTTGCTAGGCTACTTATAGTGAGATTTGATTATTCTAATTGGCTAACTAATCCTTGTAGATGAGATACCAGCTGCGGTCAATCATATCACGTGCTCCTCTCGAAATTAGTGAAACTTTACTTGAAATAAAACTGACATATTTTAAACACAAGAAACCCTGAAAACCATGACTGATTTAAACTTCAGCAAATGTAGCACTTCAGAGTACTTTTGACATCCTTACAGCCCACACTCGTATTTGTGATTATATCTGACATTCAAAACTCTGATTTCCTGATGCTGCCCTAAACTGTAAAATAATTATTTTAAGTGATCTGAAATAGAAATCAATTTACAGTATACGCTCAGCCAAGAAAATAAGCAAGGGAAATATTTTTCTTTCAATGCGCGCTAGGACTCTGGCCTTCGTTCTTGTTATTCACTCTCAACCAATGGCGTTTGATGCCATGCAGGACTCGTCTATCTTGCATTTCCCTTTGTTCCTACCGCAGATCTTTGGCTGTCATTTCGCTTTCCTTCATTTAATATGGAGCTCTTTCTGTGCCTCATCTCAGCGCTTCTACCTTTCTCTCTCGTTCTCTCGCTCTCCCCCAGTCGCCGTCATCAAATATCTGAAGTGGAGAAAAGGCTGTCTGACTTCAAACATGCACTTCCTATTCTTTATTCTTCTTTTCTCTGTCTCAGCTGCAAGGCACACTTGGTTCTTCTTTACTAGAGAAGAGCTTCTGTGTCTCTCTTTCTCTCTTCATTTGGCTCATGGAGCATTTGATGTGATCGTAGGCTGTTCTGTCCGTGTCTGCACATAATCTTATTACAGAATGAAAGTGAGAAACTCTGTCTATTATGCATGAAGACCATTTTGCTCGAGCCATTTAGCTAGCAGGTACATTGCGTCCAGTGGATCTCAATTATTATGGTGGACGGAAAGTATAAAGAATTCTCAATTATTTTTTTCTTTTCCTTTTCGGAATGCTATGATAAAAGAAACTGCAGTGAATGTTGCAGTGAGCACGTACAGCCTGGTGCGTCAGGAAGTACATATAATGATATTTTAAAAACCTTTCTGGAAAAAGTGCACTATTAAAAGGCTGCAGGGAACAGGGGAAGTTAGGAGTAGATATCACAAAAAAATCTTTGTTAATTCACCCTCATGTTGTTCTAAATCCATATTGCTTGTTTTTTTTCTCTCATGGAAGAACTTCTCAAGACTGGTGCTGGTCTCTCTTATATGAGATTTCAACGAAAGAGATCATCATATATATATAAATGTAGGTTTAGTAGTAGTTTACAATCAGTCAATCAATCAATTAACTGACTGAGAAACAACCATAAATCCATCTATCCATCCATCCATCCATCCATCCATCCATCCGACTGAATAATCAACCAACCAATCAACCAAACATCCATCCATCCATCCATCCATGCATCCATCCATCCATCCATCCATCCATCCAACCAACAATCCATCCATCCATCCATCCATCCTTCCAACCGACTGACTAACCAACCTTCCATACATCTATCCATCTATCTAACCATCCATCCATCCATCCATCCATCCATCAAATCAAACCAATCAAACAACCATCCATCCATTCATCCATTCAAGTAAAATAAAATAAAATAAAATAAACCATCCAATCAACTGACCAACTCACCATCCAACCAACCAACTGACCAACCCATCCACCAAATAACCAAGCAACCAAACAACAATCCATAAATTCAATCATATCAAATCATTAAAGCAACCAAGCAACCATCCATCCATCAAATCAAATCAAATCAAATCAAATCAAATCAAATCAAATCAAATCAAATATTTTTGAGAGTTAGAGTCCATATGAAAATGTGCTGTCTGTATTTTTCTTCTAAACTCAGCTATTTTTTCAGTGTGAAATAAATTTAGAATAAGTTATTTTATTGCTTTTAAAATGAAATGACTAAACAAACATGGTGGGCTGAAAAAAAAATGCTAGTTTTAGACATTTCACATGCCACTTCACGGTTTTTGCATCTGAACGCTTTAAATACTATTTTAAAAAATTAAAATAGAACAACAGCTCTCAAAAAAGTGGTAAATGCCAAACTATATTTGTTTTTTTGTTTTTTTTATAGACTTAAACAAAATGTATTTGGACCTTTCTAACGTATTTCTAACAACAGACATGGAATAAGAACAAACTCAACAATGAGTAAATTCTTTCACTTTCTTTTTACACTTTAACAGTTGGGTTCGCCATATTTAATCCAGTGTTGGGTTACAACAACCCAGCATTTTCTGAGAGTGTGTCATACAACTTTTGAAGACTTGGAAATATAGAACACAAGTCATAACTGATGTAGTTTATAATACTTTTATGGTGCTTATTAAAGTTTAAAATCCTCCATTCCCATTCATGTTAGTGGGTGTTTTGGTGAACAAATCACAGGGCTGCTCAAAGATATTGATTTACAGTATCACAGTGGTTTCTGATCTTATAGCAACAGTTGCCAATGTACTAAAATTGACCAGAAATTAATGCACACAATACCCAGGAGTCAGATTCACACAAGTCATATTTTACCAATTTATGATGCCTTTATGCTGCTTTTTAATTTTAAAAGCCTCCCATTAAGCTTCTGCCAGTATCATATTTACTACTTCTGATTAGTTGCTGAAGCTTTTGTCATGTACAGTATCACAGTATTGCTCTTAAATTTACAGGTACATAATACCAAAAAATATTTTATTATATATACACCTGTCCTGAGTTAAGCTTTAGACAAATTAAATTGCAAAATGATGCTTAAATGATAAAGTACAGTACTGTAGGTAACACAGTAGGTACAGTAGGTAAAGTACAGTAGATAAAGTACAGTTGGTAACACTTTATGAGTCTCATTTGTAAATATTAGTAAATCAACAGTGAGAAAAGTCAAATAATACTTTTTGCTAATGTTCATTTTAAAAAACACAACTGAATTTGATCGGTTATAATTTCATTTTGACGTGGTCAAGATGATTTGCTGACTATTTCAGAAACGTTTTCTGAATATTTCAGAAACTGCTGATCTACTTGGATTTTTACGCACAATCACCTCTAGGATTTACAGAGAATGGTCCAAAAAAGAGAAAATATCCAGTGAGCGGCAGTTCTGTGGGGTGCAAATGCCTTGCTGATGTCAGAGGAGAATGGTCGGACTGGTTCCAGCTGATAGAAAGGCAACAGTAACTCAAATAACCACTCCTTACAACTGAGGTATGCAGAAGAGCATCTCTGAATGCACAGCATGTCCAACCTTGAAGTGGATGGGCTACAGCAGCAGAAGACCAAACTGGGTGCCACTTCTGTCAGCTAGGAACACGAAACTGAGGCTACAATCTGCAAAATCTCCCCAAAATTGGACAATAGATGATTGGAAAAAAAGTTGCCTGGTCTGATGAGTCTCGATTTTAACATGAAAGCATGGATCCATCCTGCCTTGTATCAGCAGTTCAGGCTGGTGGTGGTGTAATGGTGTGGGGGATATTTTCTTGACCCACTTTGCGCCCATTAGTACCAATTGAGCATCGTGTAAATGCCACAGCCTACCTGAGTATTGTTGCTGACCATGTCCATCCCTTTATGACAAAAGATTCAAAGTAAATCGGCACACTGCCACTTTAGCTCTCAAAAAAAATTTTTAATGTCAATATCACAAAATCACAACATTTCAACCGACATGGTCTTCATCAGGTAAAGCATTGCATATGGAAGTCCTCCAGAAATAGTCAAACAGCTCTACACAGCACCTGCAGTCAATTATCACAATCAGCAAACAAGCTGGTAAACAGGAACATTTGCATACAATAATATACATCTAACAATATGAAAAACATACATACCATTACAAACAGACATTTAAAATACAAATACAAATTCTCACTATAGACTTCCTCGGAGACAGTATTCTTTTGACTATTTCTGGACGACTTCCATTTGCAATGCTTTACCTGATGAAGACCATGTCGGTCGAAACGTTGTGATTTTGTGATATTGACATTAAATTTTTTTTTTTGAGAGCTAAAGTGGCAGTGTGCCGATTTACTTTGAATCTTTTGCTACTAATGTTTGCTTTTTGATCGTGCACCTGCCTTCAAGATTTTCTAGATGTGCGCACATTTCTGTTTTTTGCAACATCCCTTTATGACCACAGTGTACCCATCTGCTGATTGCTACTTAGAGCAAGATAACACATCATGTCATAAAGCGTGAATCATTTCATTGACTGGTTTCTTGAACATGCCAATGAGCTCACTATATTTAAATGGCCTCCACAGTCACCAGAACTCAAACCAATAGAGCACCTTTGAGATGTGGTGGAGCAGGAGACTCGCATCATGGATGTTCAGCCGACAAATCTGCAGCTACTGCGTGATGCTATCATGTCAATATGGAGCAAAATCTCTGAGGAACATTTACAGTACCTTGTTCAATCTATGCCATGAAGGATTAGAGCAGTTCTGAAGGCATAAGGGGTCCAGCCTGGTACTAGTAAGGTGATAAAATGGCCAGTGAGTGTGTATTCAAGTATTATAAATTTTCTCACAATATTAATATTGTGCATGTTGATTATTCTGACATTGAACTATTACTGATTCCATAATTTGTTACATTCAAGATTATTTTGAAAAGTACATTTTAACATTTAATTTTGCCTCACACCTTGGATGCATTCATTTATTCCATGTCACTGGGATAAATGCCTACTTACTGTACAGTGTTTCACACCTGCAGATCATCTGCTTTGTTCCAAAACAGGGATAAAAAGTTCATGTTTTAGGTCGCTATTTCTTCTTGGTTCAGTTTGCTTTCAAAAGGCTGTATACAGATGAAGTCAGAATAATTAGCCCCCCTGAATTATTAGCTGCCCTGTTTATTTTTTCCCCAATTTCTG
This sequence comes from Danio rerio, assembly GCF_052040795.2. NCBI lineage: Eukaryota > Metazoa > Chordata > Actinopteri > Cypriniformes > Danionidae > Danio > Danio rerio. Next base: position 15,619,943 of record NC_141025.1, read on the forward strand.
TTTAACGGAGGCAGATTTTTTTCAACACATTTCTAAACATAATAGTTTTAATAACTCATCTCTAATAACTGATTTATTTTTTCTTTGCCTTATATTATCTTTACAGCTTAAAGTGACATTTAAAGACTTAATTAAGTTAATAATTCCGACTTCAACTGACTTTAACTGTATTTCTACAAAGAAAAGGAAAACATGTTACTTAAAAGTAAACTCAGTAAACTCTTATTTTATTGGTTGAAGTGCACCTTTTTATGTTCCACTTATATTAGTCATCCGCTAGAATAAATAGGCAGAGGCTCTATATTTTTATCAAGGCTTTCATTTTTTGTAGCAGCTATCATATTGAGCAAAATCAAGGCTTCATCTGTATTTTTGAGTGTTTTTCCAACATCAGTTGCCGGGGTAACAGCTATGTTCAGCTCCTTTAATCTCTAATGATCGATTCAGTCAATTAAAATAAATAACTGAATAAAATGTCTTTATCAGCTAATGATAATTAAGTAAACACTGTTGTTTAATGTGCAATGATGAAAATGCAAGGCAAGCAATTCACATAAATATCTGTTTTTCCGAGGCATTCGCATTATGACTGTTTGATCATTAGATTAGGTAGACTTAAATAGATTGCCTGCACTATTTTTGGTTGATTTGTTAGACTAGCTGGTTGCAACAAATCCATTTAAGTGTTAATGAAATTTGTCGAGGCGCACGCCATTACTTTTCATTCATTCTAATGTCATGGAGGGCAAAAAAGAACACCAAAGTCTTTCAAACAATACAGTCTTAGTTAAAAATAACATGTTGTTGAAACTCTTTCCTTTATTTTGGCTGAATAAACCCTAAGGCCACTAACTGACACTAACAATGTTTCCATCCAAAGATGCGAATTAGATTTATGTGTAAAACTGCAATATCGCTTAAAACATTTGTGAATAAAGCACTGTTCCCATCCAATGAGTCAAATGGAACAAAATTGTCAATTCCTTATAAAGTGAAACCAAATTTCACAATTAGAAATAGAATTTGCTGTGGTAGAAGAAGCCACTGAGTATTTTTCATAATAAATTAGTTGCACCTCAGTAGATGAAGACTTCTTGGAAGCAGGAGATCTCTCTTTGGGATCGCAGCTGGTCAAGACAATTTTAGGAGGTAATAATACTGAATCACTTTGATGACAGACTTTGGCTAGGGCATTTTAGAATGACCGAAACAACATTTCAAATGTTTTACAATGTGGTCTGCCTGCTGCTTGTCTATTAAAGGTGCATTAGGTGATTGTGCTGGTTGAAAGTCTCCTCACATACCAATGGTAATGATTACAGTAAATGATCTAAATGTATTTATATGTATTTTAATATTCTGGGTAAGACATAGGAATAAAAAATGTTCATCCAATTAAAACTTGTCAGGCCGATAATTTCAATAATTCTAATTTGTAGGTGTGCGCACCCTGTTCACACCTTCACATCTACCCAACAGAAAGAGTGACAGCAGTAAAAAAAATGCTGAATCAAACCTTTTTAAAATCCTGAATCAATATTGTAGTTACTTTTTCACGCTGAGGAAAGTTGACACTATGCCTGAAGTGTTTCTTTTAGACAGCATATGTTAGATTTTAAAACTCTTTTAGTCACGCAAAGCTTATATAGTTTGAATTGGTTTACAAATGGAGTCGAGAGACATGGCTCCTCCAGTGTGTCGTGAATCTTTCCCGAGGCCTCCTCACGGTCGGACATGCCTGGAACACTTCCCTAGGAAGGCGTTCAGGAGGCATCCGTTGGGGCTCGTATGTGAGCGCCTGCTGGCGAGGTTTTTTCCAGGGAACGCGGCCTGGCTTAGCCCTAAGAAGCGATGTAGGACCGTGGTGGGCCTGCAGGGGGAGCCATAAGGGGCCGGTGCATTGTGGAATGGGTGGTGGTCGAAGGTTAGGACCACGACAACCCGATCATCAGGCACAAAAAGCGTTGGAATTTGATTCTGTAAAAGTATTTCCATCGTACACTATAAAAATGCCGGGTTCCACACAACAACTTGATCAATTTTACAAATTTGTGGATTGAAAAGTGGATTGAATATTAAAACAAAGTTAAGTTGTTCCTAAAAATTTTAAGAATTGTGTTGTTTCAACTCATTTCAAGTAAGTAGTTAGTAAAAATTTGAGTAAGTTTAAGTGTAGTTTAAGTGCAATTTTTCTTTTCCGATAACAGTTTTTTCTACTTAGTTTTTAATGCACATTTAAATAACATATGCACATCTTGGCATTTCTATTTAACATTTTAATAAGCATCACTTTGAAATGGAAAAAAAAAAGAAATAATTGGATGTAATCATAGCTACTGATTTCCAGCAACAAAGCACTTTCTGACGACATGAGTGACAGCAACCGTTGGTGATGCAACAATTTGATCAGTATTTAGCATAATGCACACACTGAAAGCCCTGATACTGCAATAGTGGGAATGCCTTCTGGCAACTCGTTGCCTGGGTGAAGATAGAGAGATGTTGTACTTCAGAGTTTTTGACTGATGCAACATCGCAAACTTTAGTGACACCGAGACGCGGTCACCTCAGAAGACCTGCAGAACGAGGCTCTGAGATCTGAGTGAGGATGTGTGGGAAAAAAAAAACTTTTCTGCACACTCTTCGAGATGATTTTAAAAAGCTGTCTGGTCCACCGCGTCTGCTGGAGGGAGAAGCAGGTGGTTATGAAAGCAGCATAAACCCTGTAATGCTAATCACCACCATGACCGCGGCTGCACTTCAAAAAGAGAGAGAGGCTTCGCTATCCATGATATACCGGGAAGGGACGGGAAGGGGAGAGTTAGCCCGCAGCTGGTTTTGTGCTGGTACAGAGAAAGAGAGACTGAGGGGTTTTATCGCCAGGACTGCCAGATTTATGTAACAAAGCCATCCTTAAAAGCATCTGTCAGAGGAGGAGAGGGAGGCCGAGCCTGTTCTAAAACTAAAGTGATAAAGTTAACTAGCACCTTAATCAATAGAGCCATTTGCACAAAGCTCAGAAGGATATTTTTCTTTGATGCAGTGGCAGCCAAAGTGAGTTTTAATTACTACCATGCAACTGGCAGGATAAAGTCACTTTAAGTAAGCAGGTAAGGCTTTTTTAATGGTTTGAGTAATATTTCTCTTGCAAATCAAGTCTACATTTAATAAGGGTTTATTTAATATAAAAGACTAAAACGAAAAAAAAATTAACTATGAAAAATAAAATGTTATTAAAATGTTATTACTATTAATTCAAAAAACATTACATAACATTAAATGACATTAAATAACAACTTACATTTTTAAAGTTAAATTTAATTTATTTGAACTTAATATAATTTAACAATTGAACTCAAAACAACTCAATGTAACATAACATAACAACATAACAAAACATAACATAACGTAACGTAATGTGACGTAACCTAACATAACTGAACTCAACAAAACATTAAATGAAATGTAATGTAACGTAACCAATTTAAGTCAACACAACTCAACACAACTCAACGCAACGTAACATAATGTAATGTAACCTAACATATCTTAATGTAACCTAACGTAACTCAACACAACTGTAACAATGTAACAGAAACAGAATGTAACGTAACGTAGCGTAACTCAACTCAACATAAAGTGTATCATAACTCAACACAACACAACGCAACACAATACATCGTAACATAAGATAACTCAACACAACTCAGTGAATTATAACGTTGCATAACTTAATTGAACTCAAACTTTAAATCAATAAAACGTAATGCAACGTAATATAGCACAACTCAACATAACCTAGCATAGCTTAACTCAACTTAACACAACACAATGCGGTGCAACGTAACATCTCAACTTAGTAAAACATAATGTAACCTAACGTAGTATAGCTCAAGTCAACACCACTCAATTCAACTCAACTCAACACAACGCAACGCAACACAACGTAATGTAAGGTAAAGTAACAACACAATGTAGCATAATGGAACTTAACTCAACACAACAAAATTTAATTTAATTTAATTTAATAATTTAATTTAATTTAATCATTTTCTTTTCAGGTTAATCCCTTTATTAATCCGGGTTCGCCTCAGCGGAACAAACCGCCAACTTATCCAGCACGTTTTACGCAGCGGGTGCCCTTCCAGCCGCAACCCATCTCTGGGAAACATCCACACACTCATTCACACTCTGACAATTTAGCCTACCCAATTCATCTGTACCGCATGTCTTTGAACTGTGGGGGGAACCGGAGCACCTGGAGAAATCCCACAAGCAGGGAGTATATGCAAACTTCACACAGAAACGCCAACTGATCCAGCCAGGGCTCGAACCAGAGACCTTGTTGCTGTGAGGCGACAGGACTACCTACTGTGCCACTGAGTGGCCTATTTTTATTTTAATTTTAATTAAAAAAATTTCCATTTGTGGTCTTCTTCTTCTTATTATTATTATTCTTCTTCTTATTATTATTATATAAAGAAAATCTGGATCTTTTAATGAATACAAGAGAACAAACATAAGAAAACTTACAACAACATTAATGTCTTTATTGTCATTATTCATCAATTGTATGTATCCTGCATGCTTACGGAACACAATTTTTATTTCTTTAAAAAAAATTTTAATAAAATCTTACTGACCATAAACTTGAATAGTAGCGCACTTCCTTTCAAAAATAACTATTCAAACAAAGTCAACATCATCACAAAAAAATCATCTAGTGCGTTATTTACAAAGTAACAACATGTAATGCATGGGGAAATAGGGGGTTATTTGGAAAATATAAATACATACAGCACCCTGCTGCTTTTAGCTGTAGAGCTATTAGCCTTAATTGCCATATTTCTGCTGACACAATAAACAGAAGCTCCCTTTCAAAACCAAGTTCACTTCTTTGCTGCCTTATATAAAACATTCCTCTAATAAAGCAGCATCTTAGCAGTTATGTAAGCTTTTTAATAACTACCTTGGAACACTATATATGTATCATCTATGCAAAATTTAAAAAGCATTAAAGATAAATACATTTTAATCAATATGCTTTTGATCAATATGTTTCAGTAGACTATGGATTGAAAATACATTCTGGAATTGCCCTGTGATCAATGAAACTTGAGGTGGTGCCTAAGAATAAAACAAGGAGGATTTTTTTAGAATATTTTAAGAATTCATAAAGTGTCTTAAAGTCAAACTATTATTTTTGCTGATTGTTCAAACTATTTATGTAAAATAAGCTGAATCAACACAAATCTTTTTTTTTTTTTTGGGGGGGGGGGGGGGGTTTAATTATTTTATGTTCATTCTACTTAATTTTGTAAAAACAATTAAGTTAACTTAATCGATTTGTGTTGGGACAATATGAAGGAATTATGTGGAACTCAGCATTTTTTTCAGTGTAGACTCAAAAAAATGTCATTTGGTTCTTTATTTTAACAATCTAAGCACAAAGTCTAAAACGCACAGCAAAAAAGCTTTAAGGGCATGTCCAAATCAACTTTATATGTTAGGGATGTAAAAATACGGTCTGTGCCCCAGTGCATGGTCTAACAGGGTTGTGCTTTTTCAATTAATGAGTTATGGGTGTATTTTGAGCATAATATGCATTAAATTCCCATTTCTCATTCCCTTTAAAAGTCAATTGCATCATTCCATATTACATTTGCTACTTACTTGGCGGACTTTGTAAGTGGGAAAACTGAACACTTCACTAGTGAGAAAACAGTTAAACACACCATGTGAAGTGTGAAAATAAAGAATGAGCCTCCTCTATTCAGCCTCTTTACTTTCTCTTTTCTTTTTACTTTTTACTTAACCCCTTTACATTTGCGGATAAGGAAACAGTGTTGTACACACTCCACTGAAGACCATTATCGTACATTCACCAAAAGCTATATGGACACATTGGATAATTAAGTGGAGCAAAGCCACACCACATGCAGCTTGATCTTCCATTGTTAAATAAATTTGATAAGTGTGCAACATTTTCACGCTAGAAAGCATGTTTTATGCAGGAATATAACTGATATGCTGCAATGGCCCCTTTAAATACGAGATCAGTGTAGCGAATTTTGACGCTTAGACCTTGGACGCTCTCACCGCTTTCAGTGTGAACCCACATTTAGCCTACATATTTGATTTTGTTTGTTAAACGCAAAGAGTAGTTTCAAAACAATTTCTAAATTCTGTTCTAATTCCCAGCAATCAAATAAATTAACAATAGTAATGTTATAAAAATAATAAAGATAATATAATAAAGCTATATCAATCTACTGTATAAACACACGTCCTATTCTTATGCCCTATATGGTGATGCATACGTCTCCAAAACCTGACAGGAGGACAAATCTAAACTTTTTATTAAAACAAATATAAATATGCATATAATAAATAATACTGCTAATAATAATAATAAATATTATACTTTGATTTAAGGTTTAAAAAGAATAGAGAAGGTTTTCTATCTTTCTAATTTCTGAAAGAAAAGCATATATTTAGTGTCTCTAAATTAAACAGTATTAATTCTTTTTGTGAATGTAATTGTTTTGTTGACCAAAATAAATATTTTTCATTTAGATTAAAGTAAATTTTAGTTTAAATTATTTTATCTAAAAACTTAAATTATAAGTTAAAGTATACTTTTAGAAAAAGAAAATAGCTGTAACAAATTACGAGTTGGTTCAATGTTTATTTTTTCATTGTGTTTGATGCTTTAAAATGTGGAATTTGCACACTATGAAAAATTACACAACAAAAAGTCATGACTACAAATGTTTTTATGTTACTTTACCTAATTTTTTTATATGTTACTTTATTTTAATAAGTTAATCAGGTTCTAACTACATTTATTTAAGTTATGCAAAGTTTAATTAGTTTATTATTTTTAGTCAGTTTGACTGATATAAGCAACTCAGGCTCATTGCGGATACAATCCTAGGTCTACATTTCTTGTAGACAGCGAAATACATAGCCGGAGGCATGTCTGCTCGCAGTTTTTCTTTTCGCAAATTTGTTGTGTATGCTTTATGATCTCAAATTTCTCTTGCGCGCACTCTTCTTGTGTAAAATCCAATAGAGGGCACAATACACACTTCAGCATACCAGGCCAGCTTGCTATCGACTGACTGACTGACCAACCCACCCACCCACTTACCCCTTAACTAAACCCAACTGATAGTGTTTTTTTAAAGCAATCTAGAAAAAGAAAAGCTGTCGCGGCTACATGATTTCACCACATTTTCACCCTGTTGCCTATTTATTAATTTATTGTTATTATTATTATTTATTTATTTATTTTTGTTTATCTGGTTTCTGGAACCATTCTTCGTCATACTCAAACCCTGTTGTCGCGGACAACTCCGACTCTACGTCCCAAGTCGTAGAAAAGCTGTCCATATGGAGGTAAGCAACTGGCAGCACTAAGAGGAGCAGAAACTGTCAGTGGCGTCATACCGCGCCGTTCGTTTTAAAGACGAAACAGTCAGACTTACCTCTGGCTACATAATTCATGCTCACCAGAAATGTAGACAGGGGTATGTATCCACAATGAGCCTGTGTAGGATGTAAGTTAAGATGACTAGAAAAGTTCATTTGAATCAACTAAAAAATTAAGGCAGCATTTGTTTTATAGTGTAGGTTGCTCACTAGTTCACCAGTAAATCTGCTGTATTGCAATCACCCTGAGCTAACATCATAAAGAAATAGTATCCATTTGATCAGATATCAGAGGGGGGAAATTAAAGCCATAGTGACAGTTTAAATGCAGCACAATTTTGCAGTAAAACTGCAGACTTGGCAACTGTGTTTATTGCCAATCATCCTAATTCACATCAAGCCAAAGCTGGAACAAATTAGTGCAGCTGGGCACAGACACCCACACAAACACTTTACAGCAAGACGACGTGACATTGAACACCTGTATGCTGAATACACATACGGTAAACAAAGTCACAGTGAGTGAACATATGCTGGGAACAAGACAGGCCTGAAGATGCAACTTTCCATATCAGTCTGTATTTCTTTTTGTTAACCATACGGATCCATACGGTAACAGAAGATACAAGCAGAACACTACATAGATTATCATATTAGGGAAACTTCAAAATCCATCTTGAATAGATTTGCATCACACAGACAATCGTGCGCACAAACACCACCTGTACAAGTGATTATAATACGTTTTTCAGATTCAATATGACATTTATTTTTGCAATAATTAAAATAAGACCTGTATACAATTTAGTTACAGCATATACATAAATGCATTTAATTCTATTTTTGTTCATCTGAGAATTTATATTTCCAAAAAGATAATATTTTTGCAATTATTATGCTTTTTCTTCCTTTATTTTAGTTAATTAAACTGAAGTTATGATGGAAAATTGTTTAAAGCCACTAAAAATACTTTGCCTTAATAATCATATTTAAGTAATTTAGTAGCAAAAAAATAACTAAATTGTATTTCTTGAAAAAAAACCATCAAAAATAAAATTAATATTTTAAAATCTACTTAAGAAAACAAATAAATGCTTTTCCTTTGCACGACCACATAATATGCTATTACCATAAGTAAATATAAATTAAATTAGTATTATTTTAATATTAATAATATTTCAATAAACAAAAATATAAGAAAAACAGTAAACAATATTCAAGTGAAAAGTAAATACTACCAAACACACACAAAAAAAAATAAATAAATAAATACCGTAATTGACAATTTTGGTCTCAAGTTATTCTGTAAAATGTACAGTGCACTTTTTAATGTTGACAGTAATACTGTAAAATGTATTCCTGGCGATTTTACCAACACAATCTCACAATTTGTAACTTTTTGATTAAGAGGCTGATTCGTATGAATTCGTATAATCTCATTTGTACAATTTAGTAAGATCTGCTTGTCCCCTAATAACAGTTGGTTTTAGGGGTGGGGTTTGGTGCCACATCTCCTTTCAAAAATATAAAATAATCTCTCCATTTATATATAGTTAACTGGTGATCTGGGACCCTTAGCCTGGATAGACTGCTGTACATAGGTTTATGTAGGTACATGAGAATATGTTTTTTAAATGTCAATTGTTTAAGAATATTTTGTTGAACAAAAAGTTATAGTTTGCTTGTTTTGACCCATTTTTTATATATTGTGTGGTACCCCTCACAAATCTATCTTTTAAATTCATATGTTTAATAGGAAGCTATACAATATTATGAATAAGTCAGTATTTAAGCCAAACTAACTAAAAAACTAAAACTAGTCCACCCAAATTTATATGTAAAATATTAACTAAATTAACTAAATATTAACTAATTATATTAAATTAATTTTTTTTGTTATTATTATTCTTTTACTTTTTAATTTTTTTAATGTTATGTCATGTTTTTTGGATGTTGTGTAAGTTATGTTTTGTCTTCTTGTGTTGTTATTATGTGATTGTGATTAATTGTGGGACCCCCTTGAAAATGAGATAGTACATCTCAAGGGGTTTATCCCAATGAATAAATATAAAATAATTAAATACAAATTTAAAAAGAAAAAAAAAAGAGGAAAAATCTTTAGAAAAAAAAAAGAGAAGCAAAAAATATACTACAGAATGTTAACGAACTACAAATCCCAATTCCGCTATACACACACACATTGGCTTCCACTTTCACTGATTACACAATCACAGCTATAACCCGTTTTCTAGGATTGTTTGGACTATAAATATACCCTGCACACTTAAATCGTTAGGAAGTCTTTGATTGTATTGTCGTGTCCCAGATCTTTGTCTTAGTTTTGTTTGTTTTCTGATTATTTAATACTTGTTTTTGGATTGCTGTTATGTGTTTGACTATGCCTATTTTGATCATGATTTTGGATGCCTGTTTTGAACCTGAGTTTTTCCCCTGTGTTTGACCTTTTTGTATAATTTCATTAATAATTTCTCAGTAGACATGGATAACTTTTGTCTTCACCTCGTCCGCAACACGCTATACAAATCTCTTAATATATATATATATATATATATATATATATTAAGAGATTTGTATAGCGTGTTGCGGACGAGGTGAAGACAAAAGTCTATATATAAAAGTATAAAAGTATATATATATATATATATATAAATCTATCCATCCATCCATCCATCCATCCATCCATCCATCCACTGTATTCAAAATTAAATCCATACGTTCGGACTTCAATCCATTTATTCAGATTTTCATTCCATATATTCAAGCTTCAATCCCTTCCATATTGTCAAATTTTCCTGAATGGCATTCCATATTATTTATGTATATAAAACACTTCATTCAATAAGTTCTTGTACTAAGAGGAAAGTGCTACAATATCATAAAAAAAAAAAAAACCTCTTATTTCTGTAATTATTTTTTATTGTTTTTTTAATTGAGGTATAAATGGAAATGATCATCTGTTGCAATTGACAGCATGCCATACAAACCGTTCCTCTAAGAGCTTTAACAGTATTTTTTTTAGAGAAAAAAAATATGACTGGCCTTCATATATAAAGCAAAACAAGTTCACACACAGACACGCACACACAACCCTGTGCTTATCTGAGTGTGTCAGTGATGGTATAGTGTGTTGATGTTGTGTTTAAAGCCCAAAGCTCCAAATCCATACAGCTCTTTTCAGCTTGCTGTCTGTAACCAACAGAATTATCCAGCACATTTAGACCCGTATGCTCACTGTGGAAAATCTTATCACAAAAGTCTCTCTGCTGCCAAATACACATCTTCAGCTTTTGGAAAACACGCACACACACACAGACACACACACAGACACACACACACACACAATAAACACTTTTTATGAATAATACTGCTACATAAAACATGAGGGTATGAGCATTATTTCCAGGGACAGAGAGAAGTTAAAAATCTCCATTTCAGTAGAACAGTTGCTTTCTATTGAAGAAAAAAAAAATCAGTGTTTTGTATGACTCCCGAGGCTATTCAAAGGTTTTTCCATGTAAATTATAAAATACATCCATTTTTCTGTTCGCAGTGTCACGGCACAATTCTTAATGACAGCATATGGCACTGTTGCTGTCTAACGCTGTAATTTACAGGTTTGTGAAGCAAATATTTTGTCAGCGTGCGGCTAAATAAGTGCGGAGAGAGGAAGGTTTATGGCAGAACTGCAGGAGGAGAAGAGATTAATTTGCTTTGTGCAGGGGCTTATGTGCAGAGAGCGGCTCATCCGTCTGTGTACTCCAGTTATTTCTGTTGGACTCAGCACACACGCTACAGCGCTGGAACAGGTGACCTGCTCAAGCACGCTGTTGAGGAAGCTATTCTGAAACGGCGGCCTTTTAAGCGCAGAGTTACTTAAGATATGCAGTTGTTTAAATATGGTCAAGATATGCCCATGAAAGACTACTTCACTGCACAACAACATACTTTGAATAAAAAGCAGATGTAACTACGGCATATTGAAGCTCTAAAGCGGGGTCACAACCGCCCGGTGGCCTTAGGATGACAGAGAACACTTAATAAGCATTCCGTATCTACATAAAGGAGGAATACATCAAGGTTATTGATATATACACAGCCATATCACTCTGCAGCCCAAGGTTAATCATTGAAGCTAAGCAGGGCTGAGCCTGGTCAGTACCCGGATGGGAGACCACATGGGTTAACTAGGTTGCTGTTGGAAGTGGTGTTAGTAAAGCCAGCAGGGGGCACTCAACCTGTGGACTGTGTGAGTTCTAATGCCCCAGTATGGTGAAGGTTGTCTTTTGGATGAGTAAAACCGATGTTGTGACTCTTCTCCTAAAGAGTAGGGGTGTAACCCTGGTGTCCTAGCCAAATTCCATCCATCTGCCCTTACCCATCATGGCTCTCCTCATGATTTTTACCACATATTCACCCAGTTATTTACTTGATTTTCTTTTTTAGATTCTGTTTTTGTCTTACCTGCCTTCTGGAACCGTTCTTCACTGGACTCGAACCCTGTCGCCGTGGTCAGCTCCTCTCTGCAACTCAAGTCGAGCTATCAGGACAAACTGGTTACAGCGGGAAAGCAGTCTATACAGAGGGAAAGAGCTTAGAATGACCAAGAGGCGACACTCAATAGAACGTTCCATTGCAACAGCAGCGCCCAGCAACAGCCCTGGATTCCACCATTGTGGAATGAAATCGATCGGCTGTCCATTGGATCTAATTACTGTCGCGATGGCAAGCAGCTACTTTGTTTTTTATTTATTTATTTAAAAAGCGCAATAAAACTGAGAAACAACCTGAAAGACGACAATACAACACTTATTATTACAATCATCAGCACTTTTAATAGTTTATTTTACAAACTTATAATATGCTGTTGTTCTATTGGAGTTTTCATTCCAAAATGGCAGCCGGGCCCTCTAGTGGCTTTTTCCCAAATTACACTAGAGTGTCGCCTCTTGGTCATTCTAACCTCTTTGACAGAGGGAAGGGGTCAGATGGTAAGCGAGAAAAGGAATGGTGTCACACCACCCTGTAGTGTTCGTTTAAAAAAATGAAATGCAATAATACGTACCTCTGGCTACATAATATGCATTCTTTAGAGTCCGCGTCACTCATTCGTGAATAGCGCTGAAAGTTTTAGAGCCAATCGCAGTCCTTTCTGTTGAGCATATGAGCACAATGACCAAGCATAAGATTGTTGCAAGATCAAATAAGGTTGCAGCCAAAATTTAACAAGAATTCTTTTTATTATTTATTACATTTTCCATTCATTGTAATTTATTAACGTCAACCCCAATCCTAAACTAAACCATCACAGTACTGTTAAAAACATTAATTATTGTTATACAATGGTACAAAAAGATGCTTTATTGATGTGCAAATCTGCAGCTGTATCCTATCTAGACTTTACCCAACCATAGAGATGAAAGAACTTTCAGAAAACTCCAGCCACATGACATCAGAGTGCATGCTACTTTCTCCATTCTGATTGGCTAACATGGCTAGATTCACACCAAATGGATTAGATGCAAATGAGGCAAAATTACACACATCCGCAGCAAACGCATCACATATTTGGTGCCATTTGCCCGCAGGATGGTAATCCATCTCTGTTCTCATGTTTGCATTCATTTTTATGCAATTTACTCCTGCACATACTTAATTCAAGTGTCATTATCTTCACCTTTTGGTTTAGAATGCCCTTACCATGCATCTTACAGTGCACTTTACACAACACAGTACATCTTACTTTATAAAAATACCTGTGTACATGTGGATACAGCCTAAAATTATCCTGTACAGTTGATGTCAAAATTATTAGCCCTCCTGTATATTCCCAAAATGATTTAACAGAGCAGATATTTTTTTCACAATATTTCAAATAATATTTTTTCTTCTGGAGAAAGTCTTATTTGTTGTATTTTGGCTACAATGAAAGCAGTTTTTGTTTAGTTTTTTTTTTTTTAACATTAATATTATTAGCACCCTTAAGCTATTTTTTCTATACTTTGTTTAGGGGTTTTTTTGTCTACAGAAAATAAATTAATTAATTAATATCAGTATTAGTTGATTTTTAAGCCTAAATTCTTTCAGACAAAGAATAATTTTAAGTATCAAGAATAAGTATCATACACTATTAATTTTGAAAAAGCATAAGCAAAATGCCATGCTGGGGTCAAAGTATTGAACACATAAAGAAAGGGATGTGTAGAAAGGCAGTGAAAGCTCAGACAGCAGCTGAAATCTCACAGTAGTTATTCAGCAACCGTCTGCCTTTTGTCGGTGAACATTAATATTAGCTGCTTTAGTCTCACATCTACATTATCAGGATGATGAAGATGAAACCAGAGTGGACATTTCAGCAAGACAATGATCCAAAACACAGCCAAGCATTCTCAAATGCTTTCAGAGAAAGAAAATCAAGCTGTAGAATGACCCAGCCAACCCATCGAATCAAATAGAAAATACAAAACAAAGATCAGTTTGGATAAACGACACTCACAGAATCATCAAGATTTTTACACTCTGTTGATTTCTGTGAAAAAAAATAAAATAAAAATCACACCCGAGCAATGCATGCCACTTCATTCCCCACACGAGAGTCGTCTTTAAGGGGAGGTTAAAGACAATTTTAGGGTTTTCCCCTCAATAATAATAACTTTGTGAAGGTGTTCATGTGTTCACCAATCAAATTACATAATGAATGGTTGACCGTTTAACAATAATACTATCAAAAGTGCTTTGTGAGAGAGCTGACATATGATAGGAACACATTTGATTAATTTCTTGTTTGGCTGTAGAGCTGTGTGCGCAATGCAATGTGACAAAAATGGCACTCATTTGGTATCACTTTAGGTTATTGCTGAAAAAGGTAAAAGAAAATAAATATGCCAAGCTAAAAAAAAAAAACAACACATCTCACGTCCTTGTAGCAAAAAGGACATAAACTCGAGAAAGATACTGCAGGAAACAAATGATAAATGATGTAACTTGCAGTCATTTGTAGTGATACATTTTCAATAGTCCATCCAATAGTCCATTTAAGCAAAGTACAAGCCCCATAGAGCAAACCCAAGAGGGTATGTCAGGTCAAAGAAAAAAAATAATAAAATAAAACCTCACACTTGAAAATTTTATTGGCTTTAAGTGTTTGAGATACACTGCATGAACTGTTGGATCATAGACCACAAAGGGTCAATAGGGGCCACAGTGTAGAACCCAAAGCACACGCTAGCCTTTATTTAGGCCCTGGAGTTCGATTGAACACATCCGAAAGTATTTTGCCCTCTGCTCTTTAAGCAGAAGACTTTTTTGGTCAGTGTTTGGGTTTGGACGGTCTGCCGAAACAGATTTCTGACAGGCTTCTGAGGCAGCATAACGCTCTACTGATCAACAACAAAAAAGGCTTTGATGACCAAGTGTATATTCACAGACCACAATACAAATTTCAAACAGGAAAAACAGTCAAATGTAGAAAAAAATCCAGGACATTTATATGCAAAACTGTGTATCAATCGAAATTTTCAGCCATCGTTTCTTTCCTTGAGCCTATCATATCTCTATTAGTCTTCTGAGGCAGCATAACAGTATATTGATCTAAACAAAACTAAGAGCTTTGATTATAACCAAGCGGATATTTGATTTATCCAAATATTGCTTTTGTGCTCAAAATTGTGTCAGATGTTAAAAAGATGAGCATCAATCTGCAATTATACAGTCAAACACAACTTACAGATGTCATTTCTTTCATTCAGGCTATCATGTCCAACAAAGGAAACATGCAGATTTCTGTTTCCTTTGTAGAACTCAATAGAGAAATCTGAAAAGACTAGACGTGACACGATCATCAGATTCGGACGTGCCTTGTTGGCTTCCTAATTCCATATGCTGCCTGCAGAGACAACATTTGTTCAGCTTTCGGATGCAGCCACAGACTTTTAGTTTCTGTGTCCGATAGCAGCCTACAGCAGAAAGGCAAACTCAACACTTGTATTTCTGAGATTCTTTCACATAATCGAGTTTTTGAAGGCAACATGTATGTATCCTTCACTGCCTACTGCCCTGTTTCCACTTGAAATCTGTGTGTTCAAATGCAGCTCTTGTGACCAGATGTTGAATTTTGTCAAGACCTTTACTCATCTTGTTTCGTCATGCTCTACATCACTCGCATGAACACGACTGAGTGAACAAATCCATGTTACGTGGGTTATCGGTGAGCTGAAAGCAAGGATATGATCAGAATGTGGATGACACTTATGATTTTAGTCATAACCTGTGTATTGATATAACACCGCTTTGAATACTTATGATGGCTTAAGACAGTCAGCATACTGTTATACTATATAAACTTAATATTCTTCGCCTTCTTCTTCTGAGACTAATTTATTTACACATCTCCCCCTTAACCGTTCAAGCTATAAAAACCAAACTTATTCCTAACCTCCAAACTATTCTGACTCGGGTTGCTATATTTTTTCCAACTGATCCAACTTATGGTTTTCCAAAAACTGACCAGGAAAATTCGGAAGAGTCCCATTGACTTAAGATTGAACCAAACTTTGTGACCTTATAACCTTGAGGTAGACTGTCATACAGACTTAAGTCTGAGGTCATTTCACTCAGCCTACCAATCTGCCAATCACTGATGACCTTTCAACTTACTAGCCACACCCTAGCAAGCACTTACGGCAGACTAGCAACCCTAGCATACTCTCACATTGAATTCCATTGCAAAAAAAAAACTGCCATTGACTACATTGGACATACTAACAGCATAGCAATCCATACTAGCAATATACTGAAACATACTACAAACATACTAACAAGCATACTAATCATACTAGCAACATGTTAGTTTACTAAATTCATGCTAACAACATGCTAGTTTATACTAGAAACATGCTAGTAACATGGTAATCCATATTAAACCATGGTAACAACATGCTAAATTATGCTAGAAACATGCTAACATAATGCTAATTCATACTAGAACTATGCCAATTTATGTTAGCATCTGCATAGCAATCACTCAAAAGACCTTAGCAACAGCCTAGCAACCACTCAGAACACCTTAGCAACCACCTTAACAACCACCTAGAACACCCTAGCAACTACTTAGCGTTGCCTTAGCATGCCCTCAGAACACCTTATCAACTGTCTAGCAACACTTCAGTAACCACCTAGAACACCCTAGCAACTGCCTAGCAATGCCTTAGCAACCACTTTGAACACCCTAGCAGCAGCCTAGCAATCACTCAGAACACCTTAGCAATTACCTATCAACGCCATAGCAACCACCTAGAATACTCAAGCAACTGCCCAGTAACACCTTAGTAACCACTCAGAACAACATAGCAACAGCTTAGAAACAACCTAAAACACCCTAGCAACAACCTACCAACCACCTAGCAATGGCTTATCAAACACTCAGAACACCCTAGCAACCATCTAGCAACATCTTAGCAACCACATAGCAACCACTCAGAACACCTTAGCAACCACCTTAACAACCACCTAGAACACCCTATCAACTACCTAGCATTGCCTTAGCATGCCCTCAGAACACCTTATCAACTGCCTGGCAACACTTCAGTAACCACCTAGAACACCCTAGCAACTGCCTAGCAATGCCTTAGCAACCACTTTGAACACCCTAGCAGCCGCCTAGGAATCACTCAGAACACCTTAGCAATTACCTATCAACGCCATAGCAACCACCTAGAACACTCAAGCAACTGCCCAATAACGCCTTAGTAATCACTCAGAACAACATAGCAACAGCTTAGAAACAACCTAAAACACCCTAGCAACAACCTACCAACCACCTAGCAATGGCTTATCAAACACTCAGAACACCCTAGCAACAATCTAGCAACATTTTAGCAACCACATAGCAACCACCTAGAACACCCTATCAACAACCTAGCATTGCCTTAGCATGCCCTCAGAACACCTCATCAACTGACTGGCAACACTTCAGTAACCACCTAGAACACCCTAGCAACTGCCTAACAATGCCTTAGCAACCACTTTGAACACCCTAGCAGCCGCCTAGCAATCACTCAGAACACCTTAGCAATTACCTATCAACGCCATAGCAACCACCTAGGACACCAAGCAACTGCCAAGTAACGCCTTAGTAACCACTCAGAACAACATAGCAACAGCTTAGAAACTAAAACAACCAAGCAACAACCTACCAACCACCTAGCAATGGCTTATAAAACACTCAGAACACCCTAGCAACCATCTAGCAACATGTTAGCAACCACATGAAACACCCTAGCAATGCCTTAGCAACTATTCAACACACTAGCAACTGCATAGCACCACTCAGAATACCCTAGCAACCACCTAGCAATACCTTAGCAACCACTCAGAACACCTTAGCCTAAACAACGAGTCATAACATCCTAGTAATGCCTTGTCAACCGCCTAGCAACCACTCCGAACACCATAGCAACCACTTACCTTTAAAATAGTAAATTAAATGAATCTTTGTGTGTGTGTGTGTGTGTGTGTGTGTGTGTGTGTGTGTGTGTGTGTGTTCAGTTTTTGAGCAATGTTGTTTTTTGTTTTTTTGTGGAATATTCAATTCAATTTTAATTCAATTTATTTATAACGCACTTTAAAACAACACAGTTGACCAAAGTGCTGACAACAAAGAGTAAAACAAACTTTAAAATACAAATAAATAAACATAAAATGTCAAGATCTCAAGCTGTGCTAAAAGCCAAATTGAACAGGTGGGTTTTAAGAAGGGATTTAAAAACAGTGATGGAAGAGGCTTGTCTAATGTACAACGGCAGCTCATTCCACAATTTTGGTGCAGCCACAGCAAAAGCCCGATCCCTTCTGAGCTTTCGACTGGTCCTGGGCACACCCAGGAGGAGCTGGTTGGCTGACCTGAGCGAACGATAAGGTGTGTAGGGACAGAGAAGCTCAGAGAGGTAAAGGGGTGCAGCACCATTTAGACACTTAAAAACAAATAAAAGTACCTTCAAATGGATCCTGAAGTGCACGGACAGCCAGTGAAGAGAAGATAAAATTGGGGTGATGTGCTCGTATTTGCGTGTGCCAGTTAAAAGATGTGCAGCTGCATTCTGAACCAGTTGCAGTCGAGACCCCAAAATAAAGGGCATTACAGTAGTCCAAACGGGAGGTTATAAAAGCATGGATTACTGTTTCAAGGTGCTTGTGCGATAAAACGTGCTTAATTTTGGCCAGTTGTCGTAAGTGAAAGAAGCTAGATCGAACAACAGACCGAATCTGGCTTTCAAGCTTTAGTTTAGGATCCATTTTAAAACCCAAGTTCACAATCTATGGCTTACAAAAAGTTTCGAGATTATTTATTTGTACAGAATGAGTGACGTTGGAACTGGGGCCAAACACCATCAATTCGGTCTTAGAATCATTAAAATGGAGAAAATTCAGTGCCATCCAATACTTAATGTCCTTTAAACATGAGTCCAGTGCATTTAGCGGAAGGTCATCTGTTCTTTTAAGGGAACATAAATCTGACAGTCATCGGCATAACAGTGAAAGATGATGCTGTGTCTCCTGAGAATCGAACTAAGTGGAAGCCGATATAGAGAGAACAATAAAGGGCCCAGAATAGAACCCTGTGGAACTCCATAAGCTAGTGGAGCACAGGAGGACTCACAATCACCCAACCGCACAGAGAAGGTTCGGCCTTCCAAATAAGACCTGAACCATTCCAAAGCTGCACCTTTAATGCCAACCCAATGTTCCAAGCGTGAAAGTAAAATGTCATGATCAACAGTGCCAAATGCAGCTGTTAAATCTAATAGGATAAGAACCACACAGTCACCTGAATCACATGATAAAAGAATATCATTAAAAACTCTTAAAAGAGCAGACTCAGTGGTGTGCATTGCTCAGCACTATGAAATATGAGAATATGTCTCATATTTTCCCAACAAAACACAAGATAAAAAATCTAAAAAAACAAAAAACAAATGTGCCATCAACAATGCATTACAATTAATCTTAATAACTTCAGCATCCAAAAAAGTGGAGGGTTAGGTGCATTCAAATCATGTCAACTAAAGATCGCCTTGTACCTACTTTTGATAATTCATTCATTCATTTTCTTTTCAGATCAGTGGCTTTATTAATCTGGGGTCGCCACAGTGAAAATGAAAACCACCAATAAAAAAAGTGCTGAACATTTGAAGAAGGGGAGGTGTAGACAGGCAGGGAAAGCTCAGACAGCAGCTGAAATCTCTCAGTAGTTTTTCAGCAACCCTCTGCACTTAATTATTGTAAATGAATATTAGCTGCTTCAGTCCAACATCTACAGTATATTAGCAGGATGATGAAGAGGAAACCAGGATGAACAATCCAGAACAACAATAATCTAAAACAAAGCCAAAGAAACTCTCAAATGCTTTCAGAGAAAGAAAATAAAGCTGTAGAATGGCCCAACCAATCACAATCCAATAGAAAATACAAAATAAAGATCAGTTTGGATAGACAAAACCCGCATAACCATCAAGATTTTTACACACTGTCTGTGAAAAAAAATTACACCTGAGCAATGCATGTGACTTCATTCTTCATATGAGAGTCGTCTTTAAGGTGAGGTTAAAGAATATTTTTGGGTTTCCCACTCAATAGTAACAACTTTGCGGTGGCGTTCATATGCATTCAACAACTGCTTTCATATGTCCCATTTCTGACTTCAAAGCATTCCAGATAACTACACAGTTGCATTGTCACTGTGATATGAATATAATTCATAACATTTCATATTATTGTACCAATTATATCTAAAAGCAATAGAAAATGCTCAGTGTACTTTGAATGTATATTGCACTCTAAAGCATATATAATCACAGAATTAGCCTTTAATAGTATGGTTCCCACTCATTTTGTGCTGTAAACATACTTGGAAGTTTATTTAGATGTTTCACATAAGGTAGCTCCATGCTTTAGCAGAACTAGCCACCAATTTGTAAAGTGTATGACACGTCTCACTAAAGTCTGGGTTCTGAGGTCAAAGGTAGAATGTCTGACTTATCACAGCATTCTAAATGTTATTTACATTTAGGAAGTAGAAAAAGTCCCAATTTCTTATTGTCCACAGTGCAGCATTACTTCTAGCCCAGCAATGTTTTGCTGCTACCTACTGTAACAACTGCTTTTTCTGTTTCTGAGCCGGTGCTTTAAGTGTCGAAAGACAAAGGACTAATTAGGAAATAAGCTCTAGTGGAAAAGAGGTATAAATGATCAAAAGTGGACAAGCTCAGAACGTTTTAGTCTTGTTTTTAATAACAGGTTTAAATGGGACCTATGATATACTTGATCCTTTGCATTCTAAAACATGATGCTTTGAGAGCTGGTGGGCAGTGAATTTGTATGTAAATGTACATTTTTTTTTGCACAACATGTTCACAGTTGGTACTATTTCTAGCAAAAGAATAGTGATTAAATATTAACTTATATCACTAACCCTTGTGCACTGTTCAAATTTACTACCATTTTGTTAAGTTCGGGATGAAAACATCCAAACATCCTTTTTTTTTTTTTTTTTTGCATGAATCTGTTAATCACCACCAGCCTTAATCAAACCTACTAAATTGCTTAGAAAATTACTGGATTTGAACTCTTTAATTGCCAAGTTCACAAATGATGTGACTGATTTGGTGAAGAAAAAAAAATAAAACACACAAAATGACGTATCTTCAATATAAAAAGTAATTGTGAACTAATTTGTTTTTAATCCATCAAATTGTTGGACATGTGAAAGCTTAATAACAACATTGGCTTTGATGTATTGTTAGATTTTCATTTTTTTTCCCTGATTTACTGTTGGTGGCTGTTTTTGCCCCATTGGTTTGCATTAGAGCCGCATTTGATGGTGCATAAATACACAGTTTCATTCTGATGCATATTTTGATTTTCTCTGACACATCAAGGTAAGCGCGCAAAGGTCACGCTCTCACACAAATTGCTGTTAAACTCCATATAAAATCCAGAAACTAAGCTTTCAGATAGGCACAGGCCTATCTAAATGGTTAATGCTGCCAACTGATGATCAACAGTAAAAATTAGAAAATTGACCTCTTCCCGACTACCAACAATCAAAAATACATGATTATACGGTGTCATGGTTTTCATCAATCAAAGAAAATCAATAAAAAAACAATTCAAAGGCAATGACATGTCCAAGAAAAAGTCCACAACTATTTTTATATAGAAAATATGTCATTTTGTGTTTTTTTCACCAAATCAGTGACATCATTTATGAATTTGGAGATTAAAGAGTTATAGTAAATTTAGTAGCTTTGACCAGGACTAAGGTTGATTAACAGATAAATTAAAAAAAAAATATTTATCTGATGCATTATTACAGCAGTATAATTCAATGGATGTTTTCATCTCGAACATAACAAAAGGGTAGTAAATTTAATTGTATCTTTGAGTTTTTTTTTTTTTATTCAAAGCATTTTCTAAATATACGCGTCTATAAGATTTTTCAGCAAAAATAATTTTGCTAGCTGAAACAGAAAAAGTTGTGACCAAATTAAGACTCAAAATCCCCCCAGAGTGGATGAAAACATCCCCAACAGCAAATAAGGGTTAAAGCCTTCACTGTTTGTTGTGGATCATTAAACCTTTATGCATACTCAATGGTATCAGTTTTCTGAAGGGTATCCTTGTGCTGATGGGACCTTGGCCACAGCAGAGATCCAGAAAAAACAGGATCTAGGAAACCTTGAAAATTGTGGTCTTTGACATGGTTCAGAGTTGGAACTAAAGTCACTCAATCAGGGCTACATCTGAAGAACCATGTGGTTTTGTGAAAAACTAAAAATGATGAATACATTGCTGATATTCCATATAAAATGTAAGATTTGGGATTTGTTTGGCTTAAGCTATGCTATATGTATGCTATTTACTATTGAGATAATGAAATAGTCTGGTAGAAGTGATGCAGTTACCTTAATTCTACAAGATTGCTAATGCTTCTGTGTGTTCTTTTACAGAACGGTCCACTACTAGTGAGGAAAAACCTAAATGAATCAACTGACACAGTAGGTGTATGAGCAAGAGATAATTTACAGCCACAGAGAAGTAGATCTTATATCATCCTGAAGTGTTTCTTTTGCGGTAATGGCCATTTGACTGTACATTATCCCACTTATTACAATGGCTACTTACACAGTAAATAACAGGACATGAAATATTGATTCAAGGTGAGAATATTATGTGAGAACAAAGAGAGAGCGCACAGGACTATCAGAGTAAACAGTGGCATAAATCAGCGGTTGCCAGGGACAACGGTTAATTATACTGTATTAATAATAGTCATTATTCAACAATATTTGACTGCAGAATGCTGCAATCAACATCAAGTATTCTAGATGGATGGGCTGCAAATTCATTGCATGCTCCAAAATCAAATAACTGATGTTCTTCTGAAATAGCAAATTATCGAGTGCATGCTCTAATATAGGAGATTTGTAATATGCAACCCTGGGCCACAAAACCACTCATAAGTGTCAGATTTTTGAAATTGAGATTTATATATCACATAAAAGCTGGGTAAATAAGCTTTGCATCGATGCATGATTGTTAGCAACGGACAATATTTGTCTGAAATATAAACTAATTTACAATCTGGACTCTGGGTGCTCAAAAAAAAATCGAAATGTAGACAAAACCACTTTAAAGTTGTCTAAATTAAGTTCTTAGCAACTCATAGAATGGTAAGATTTCTATATTTACAGTGGGAAATTTACAAAATGCTTTTATGAAACATTAACTGAACTTAATATTCAATTGATTTCAGCATGGTATCATGAGACTTAGATTTATAAATCATTATTTTTATAAATAACAAATTTAAGTGCTTCAGATGTTTTATCCAAATTCTGAATGTATGTATATATATATATATATATATATATATATATATATATATATATATATATATATATATACACACACATACACAGTTGAAATCAGCCCCCCTTTTAATTTTCTTTTTCTTTTCTAAAAATAATTACCAAATGATGTTTAACAGAGCAAGGACATTTTTACAGTATGTCTGATAATATTTCTGAGATTATTATTATATTATATTATATTTAAGATTTCTTCTGGAGAAAGCCTTATTTTATTTTCCCTTTAAGCTATATTTTTTCCGATAGTCTAGAGAACAAACCATCGTTATAAAATAACTAGCCTAATTACCCTAACCTGCCTAGTTAACCTAAATAAGCCTTTAAATGTTACTTTAAGCTTTATAGAACTGTCTTAAAAAATATCTAGTCAAATATTATTCACTGTCATCATGGCAAAGATAAAAAAAAATTTGTTGTTAGAAATGAATTATTAAAACTATTCTAATTATTAATGTGTTGAAAAATATAATCTCTGTTAAACAGAAATTTGGGGGAAAATAAACAGGGGGGCTAATAATATAATCATATATGACAATCATAATAGGAATAATTGAAATGTCTATTTTGCACACTATCCCTTATTTACATTCTGTCTACATTTTTTGGGGCCCAATTTGTCAAAAGCATTTGCAATTATGTTGTGTATAACCAGATGAAACATCAAACACCCCAAAACCAGAGTGAAAAATCATTACGCATCCACTGTCAAATGTGCATTTGTAAGAGATAAAACTTATAATTAGTACTTTTACATGTGCAGCACTATATTGAACAACACATGCTTATTGTGTATACTGTACGTACCCAGGTCTACATTTCTGGAGACCGTAAAATATGTACCCAGAGGTGGGTCTAGCTGCATTTTGTTTGTAAAAGCAGTTTGATGCCACCAACAGCTTATGTTCCTTTTTAAGCTACCCCTGACCGCTTCAGTATGGACAGCTTTTCCAATGTTACCAGTTTGTCTGTAGACTGCAACAGTGGGGTCTGAAAAACAGTTCCTGAAACCAGGTGGAATGAAAGCAAAACAAAAAATACAATAAAACAATATAAATAACAGCACTGTAAAAAAAATTGTTGACTCAACTTAAAATTAAGGCAACAAGCTTCAGGACATTTTTTGAGTTCTCAACTTAAATCGAGTTAGGTGCAATAATTGGGTTGAAAGTTGAGTCAACTCTTAAAAATGTCCTTATGTTTGTTCCCTTAAAATTTAAAGTTCAGTCAACCCTGTTTATTTATTTATTTATTTTTTGTACAGTGAGGCTGAAAACGTGGTAAAACTTGAAAATATGGTTAAAAAAAAAAATCACAAAGCCACGACAGCTTTTCTTTATCCCTTAGGGAAGGGGGAGGTTTCATTTTAACCAACCAGCTTGCTGTCGACTGAATAAACTGACCCACCCTTATCCTTCCCTGAGTGATTTAGAAAAGCTGTCATGGCTTTGTGATTTTTACCACATTTTTACATTTTACCACATTTTCAGCCTCACTGTAAAAAAACAAGGTTGACTCAGCTTAAGATTTTAAGGAAAAAAACTACAGGATATTTTTGAGCGGTTCGGCTTAATTACATTGTTACCCCTGGTAGATTTGTGTGTGAAGAGAAAGCACAAATGGCACATACAAGAGAAATTTGAGATCATCAAAAAGTGTACAAAGCGGCCTCTGATAGTTGTGAGAAAACAAAAACTGCAAGCAGACAGCTCTGGTGACGTATTTCGCGGGCTTTATAACTCTCAGAAATAAAGGTATGTGAGCTGTCACTGGGGTGGTACCTTTTCAAAGGTACAATTTTGTACCTTAACGGTGCATATTAATACCTCGAGGGTACATATTAGCACCTAAATGTACAAAAGTGTTCCTCTTAAAACGTTTAGGTATTAATATATACTTTTGAGGTATAAATATGGATCCTTTAGGTACATATGTGTACCTTTTGAAAAGGTACCACCGCAGTGACAGCCGTGTACCTTTATTTCTAAGAGGGTAGAAATGTAGCTCTGGCTACTTATCCACAATTATCTTGGCTTGTCAAGTACATTTCCTGACCTAAACCCTTCCGGAAAACCCAACTAATAGTGTTTTCCAAAGGAAACATAAGGTAATAAGTCACATACACAAAGGGTAATTTAAAGTGCTTTTGAAGAGATGTGAAGAGATGATGCCAAGGTATCCATAGTCCTAGACCAGGCCGTATCCTGAGCAGATGCTGTGGTGGTCATGGAGAAGTAGAGAGCCCGAGACTGATTGCTAAAAGACCCAGTGACAAATGTCAGCATTGATCCCGTGGGCCAGCCTGTACACCCGCCAGTGACCTACTCACACCTTCAGCTTCTCCTTGAAGGACGTCCAGCCTTCTCCAGCCCCTGGCACCTAAACTGTAGCTTTCCAAAAAAAAGCCTTGCCCGAATAAAAATTGTCGTGCCCAACTGCGCCTGGTTTCTCTCAAGGTTTTTTTCTTCTTTACTTTCGTCAATTGGTGAAGTTTGTTTTTCGCCACTGGCTTGCTTGGTTTGGGACTTGTGAAGCTGCGCATCGATGGATTTGCTCTTCAGTGTTTGGACTCTCAGCAATGAAAATTAAACCACACTGATCTAAAATGAACTTCAATCTGAAATCTGGTCTGAAGCAGATTCAATTGACTAGTACTTCTATGTTAAGCTACTTTGACACAATCTACATTGTAAAGTGCTATAGAAATAAAGATGAATTGCGTTACATTACATCAACTACAAAAATAAACATAAAATACAACAAGCATAAGTAATAAAAACAACTTCAGCAAGTGCTCTCAATGTTCCTTCCAAAAAATGTCTTGATCACTGCTATGCAAATTCAAAAGTGTATTGCGACCAACTATATTATACCAATTGAAATCCTTTTTATATATTATCTAAAAATATTATATATTGTAATACATATTTGAGATTTCACAAAAAAAAAAAAAAAAAAGAAGGATGAACCGTGCGTTTCCAACAAGTCCATGTTGGATAATGTGTTAAACTCTTCCATCCACAGTTGAGGATATTTGAAAGCTGTGAGGACATGGCTGTGCGCAAGACAGAGTGAAATGAGGATACAGTATCAGTATACCCAGGCCTTCAGGCTGCAGTTTCAAGTGGGTGCTCTTACTTTCATTTGAGAGTGCTTACCACCCTCTACAGTATCACCGCAACAGAACTGGGCCTACATTAAATTCAAGGAAGTTTGAAATAAAAAATAAATAATAGAAGTGAACAGTTACCTCAAATCAACTATGATTAATCTATATGCAAGAACATCAACGCAAAGATTAATGAACATTTGAGTGCTCTTTTTTCAGTCTTATTCATTTACCACTGAATGAACACACAAATGATTTAACCGATAGGCGTGCAACAAAACAGACAAAGACATCTGCCTGCTTTCCTGTATCTGCTATGGATGTTAGGTGTCCTTATTCGCTTTCTGACCAAAGGCTCATTGAGGCGTGCTGCGATTTCTCTCGAACGAGCGTGTTGATCTGACAGTTCCACCAGCGTTTTTTCCATTCCGGAGCATCCATATAACGTTCCTCTCCTTCATGTGGCAGACAGACGCCCCTCGTCTCGTCTCATCCACCCTCCGCCCCCGCACACTTTCAAGTCTAAAACTGGAAGATGCGATTGGCCCCAACAAGTAAACAGGGAACACTTGTTTACTTCCTCAACACAAGTAAATATTTTACGCGTTTCTGGCTGCATGTCAGAACTCTCCGTGTGTGTATAGCACAGATCTTGTCACAGCACTGTGGGTAAACAGCCTGTAAGGTTTGGGGGGGGGAAGCGAAAGCAGTCAACTGTAGACCCTTATGGAGCCTCAATAATGCAGCCAGGAGCTACAAACGGATAAGAGATTTATCAGACTGTGTTTGTGTAGGTGTCTGTGAGTTTGCATGTATGCATTAATAACAGCTATGCCCTGCCACGCAGCTAATTTTTAATTGGAAACTGCGCGTTTGGCTTGCCGGAGGAATCCGTGTTATTTGATTCGTGACACAGTACAAAATGTTCTTCTTTCTCCACTGTGTGGATACAACAGCGAAACAGATATGCCTGTCTAATAGGCCAAAATCAAGAGTGTGTGCACGTCAATATGCTTTGAATTCATTTGGCTCTCGTCTGTGGTTTCCTAATAAATAGTGTGGAATGAATGCCGAGTATTACGACGTGGAATGGGAAAAATTTGAAATTGGTGTTTGCTAAAATGAACTCCACTTTTACCATTGCTAATAGTTGGCCTATGAAACGCTGTCACATTTGTATGGTGGGGAAATAAGCAAGGACTCAATTTCAGTAGAATGATGGGTTTTTGTTATCTATAAAATAAAACAAAAAGACAACAAAAACAACCCCAAGGGGGAAACATTAACTAAAAGCAGAGGTGGGTAGAATATACCAAATCTATAATCAAGAAAAAGTACAAGTACCTGTGGAAAAGTTTTGCCCATGTAAAAGCAAAAATCTTAATAGTTACTCCAGTAAGAGTAAAAAAAAAGTATCTGATGAAACAATTACTCAAGTAAATAGTTACAAGTTAATTACAGTATACAGTGTTTCCTGTGGCGGCATATCTCTTACACAAATCTACCAACTACCTATGACGTTATTTCAGTGACAAATGGAGAAATGTCGTGAGCACAGTATTACAAGCTGAGATCGCATTTATGTAATACGAGCATGCAAATCTTTTTGCTTGCACGTCGATTTCCTCTGCTTGTGAACAAAACATCTTGCACACCCCTCAAATATAAGCGCAGATCTTATTGCACACTCTCAAAGAAAACTCCAGCGAAAACCATGTTACATATTTACATATATATATACATATATATATATATATATATATATATATATATATATTTTTTTTTTTTTTTTTTTTTTTTTTTGATTATTAGATTTTTTGTTAGGAAAAAAAAAAAATATATATATTTCCTTGGCAGGAAGGACCAAGACAAGGCTTGACAAGAACAGAGCGACATACAATGCATGATGAGCGATGACAAACTAGCACAGAACAGAAGACAAGAGGGAGCTATAAAAGAGAAATAATTAACAAACAAACAAACAGGTAAACTGAATTAATTAATGAGTTAACAAGGAGAGTGGGACTAAACAATAAACGGGAGAGTACATGACACAAAGACAAAACAAGCCATTCGCTCACAAGAAAACAGGATTAAAACACTAGACAACCCATTAACAGTGTTCACATAAAACACAACAGCATGTGGCCAAATGTAAACACAGGCCACGTGCAACAAACAATAACACAGACAGAACGCAAGACACATGTACTCGATAAATAAAACACTTACTGTGCACTCACACATGTTCCAAACCCAGCAAACTGGAGCGCTGAGGGTATAAACACAGTGCCACAACCAAAACAACAAACACACCAGGATGAGAACATGCATCCCGAGCATGCCTGAACCTCAAGTGAACATCAAGCAGGATTGCATACGGCGAGCGTGGTCAAGACGGCACTCATGCAAAGACAAAGACAGACAATGACAGAAAATATGAGTGCTCGACCCAAGAAAACCTGATCCGAGCACAACATAATAGAAAAGACACGACTAGTGTCTGGCCACCAAAACAAGAATTAACAAGACTGGCGTGGCAGAATCCTGACAAACGCATTATACACAAACTGCTGTGAGTGTTCCTTGCATCAGATCTCCTCAAACATAACCCACAAAATGTATTCAGCGCAGATGTACAACAGACTTGACCATGCAGCTTGTTTCCTAATGGTTGGAATAAACTCCATAACTCTTGCTCATATTTTGTCCAGACTTGCTGTCTGGATGAGTCAGTGATAGTTGGCGAAAGTCTGAAAAAACAGTATCTGGCAGTCTGTGTTGACAGATTTCATTGTGTAGTGTGTGATGGGCACATATTTTATAGCTTCAGACTATGCCTCCGTCCAGTTGGAGAATATCAGACATGGCTGAATATTAGAGCCTAGAAACAAGGCCACTGTTTCTGCTTAGTTCTTTGTGTTCGGAATGACTCGAAAGTCTGAAGATGTACAATCCTCAGTCGTTTAATGCATGATGCCCAGATTTTGTCTATGTAACCATTAACAACATAGGCCAGAACTGTTTGTGTAGCCAAGTGTTTGAAAATCTGTTCAGATTTTGTTATTCATTTGCATATTCCAGCCTTAAAGGAATGCTTTTTTTTTTTTTTTTTTTTTTGAAAAAGGCAAATTTTCTCAATTCTTCTAGAGATAAACATTTGATTTTTCAACCGATTTTAACCCCATTCAGCTGATTTCTTGTTATGGCGGGGGCATTTTAGTTTACCTTAGCATGATGATTTACATTTTTTTATTCTTTTATTTTTATTGTATTACTTTTACATAAATTTAAATTAGTTTATTTTTGGATGACGTCTGACAATGAACATCTTTTTGGAGGTTTAGAATTTAAGTGTGCTGGTAAAAATGGCTTAAGTGAGTTGACAAAATTTGGGTAGGTTTGGGATCAGTTTAGATGTTTTGAATGTGCATTTTATGTTAAATATTTAATATTTACCTACTCATTTTTAATTTGCAGGCATTTTTTGTGTGCATTTGAAAGGGTTTATGTATTTGGGAGGGTCAAGTGTACCTGGCAACACTGACCACCACTTTCTAATTGTAATGCTATGGTGTGTGTTTGTCTGAGGTTCTTCTCAGATACCTGCTTCTTTGGTGAAATGTGAATAATTTCAAAATAATAATTTAATTTATTTAAGGTTTTGAACAGTTTGGGCTGGAAACATTCAAGTATATCTGGCAACACTGACCACCACTTTCGTATTGTAATGCTGTGGTGTGTGTTTGTAAGAGGTTCTTCTCAGATACCTGCTTCTTATTGCATTTCTTTCTGATAATCATTTAATTTATTTATTTAAGCTTTAGAACAGTTTAAGCTGGAAACATTCAAGCATATCTGGCAACACCGATCACCATTTTCTCAATGTAATGCTGTGGTGTGAGTTTGTCTGAGGTTCTTCTCAGATACCTGCTTCTTTGTTGAAACTAGTATTTTTTTCTAATAATTATTTCATTAGTTTATGTAAGGTTTCAAACAGTTTGAGCTGGAAACATTCAAGTATATCTGGCAACACTGACCGGCTATTGTAACGCTGTGGTGTGTGTTTGTCTGAGGTCCTTCTCAGATACCTGCTTCTTTGGTGAAATTTGCATTTTGTCAAAATAGTAATTTAATTTATTTAATGTTTCGAACAGTTTAAGCTGGAAACATTCAAGTATATCGGGCAACACTGACCACCATTTTTTTTATTGCAATGCTGTGGTGTGTGTCTGAGGTTCTTCTCAGACATCTGCTACTTTGGTGAAATTTGCATTTTTTCAAAATATTAATTTAATTTATTTAGGGTAAGGGGCATCACAGTGCCGCAGTGGCTAGCACGATCGCCCCACAGCATGAAGGTCATTGGTTCGAGGCCTGTCTGGGTCAGTTGCCATTTCTGTGTGGAGTCTGCATGTTATCCCCGTGTTCGATTATGAGAAAACTGGAGCACCCAGAGGAAACACAAGTCCAAAGACAAGTGCTATAGGTGAAGTGAATAAGCTAAATTGGCCGTAGTGTATGTGTGTGAATGTAAGAGTGTATGGGTGTTTCCCAGTGATGGGTTGCGGCTTAAAGGGTATTTGCTGCGTAAAACATATCCTGGAAAAGTTGGCAGGGTCTCACTTTATTTTGATGGTCCATTTGTTGATTTTAGGTTACATTGCATCTACATGCCGATTAATTCACATTACATTATAAGCAGACTGTTAGGTTGGGGGTAGGGTTAGTGTAAGTTGACATGTACTTGCAAAGTTTCTTATAGTCAGCTAAATGTGTTTAGCAGCAGTATCAACAGATATTAAGCAGACAGTCAACAAACACTCAAATGGATCATCAAAATAAAATGTTACCATTGGCGATTCATTCCGCTGTGGTGACCAAGCCGACTAAGCCGAAAAGAAAATGAATGAATGATTAAAAGCAAGTAACATGGCATGGTGACCCAGTGGTTAGCACTGTCGCCTCACAGCAAGAAGCTCCCTGTATTTGCAGGGGTTTCCTCAGAGTGTTTCTTTTTTCCCAAAAAAACATGCAGTATAAGTGAATTGAATAAATAAAATTGGCCATAGTGTGTGTAAATGAAAGAGTCAACTTCAATATTTATGTTCACTAAACTTAAACCATGTCTATTAAACTTGAATTATAAAGTCCATTAACATCATACTTCATTACAACAACTTATCCATTTAAGTTAACGAAACTTAGACCATGTCCCTTACACTTAATTGTCCAGTCCTGTCAACTTTAATCTGTTAAAACAACTTTACTGTTCAATAAACTTAAACATTTAAGGCAGCATGAATGCTTACTTATTTTTGACAGTGTAAAACAACAACAACAACACTGCTGTTTTATGCCCAATATATTTTGTAACATCTCAGAAGACAGACTCAAAGGATGATTCATTTAACTCTCAACTAGCATTTGACATGATTCTTGTTGATTCTAAACAGCAGACAGGACACATAATATAAGAAATACCGTCATGGGAAAAGTAATGTTGTACAGTTTGGCAGATATATGTGTCCCGCTACTTAATTAATACAATATATTTGCTTCTGAAAAGTTATGATTTAAAACTGGCAGTGTTGTGCTACTAGCAATGCTGCTGTCCAACACCACCAATAACACCCTAGCACTGTGGCAGAGAGATTTACAATTCACATTTGCATCAGAAAATGCAAAAATGGAGTTTCCTGACAAGCACAGATTTGGCAGAGAACAGCTAGCCATGAATCTCAATGTCTGTAATGATCTCAGGAACAGGTGACCATGCAAACAGAACAGGTCAAACAGAAAGAGTAAAAAAAAAATCCTGTACAGTCCAGCCGGAAACGGTAAACATCGGAATTTGCCTCAGATCAGCTGCAAAAGGGCAACGCTGTTTGAGGGAGTTTAGCGGGAAAAATCCCATTTCAGCTCTCACGGGGCTCATTGAGACACAGAGTTGAGCTTTGTTCAAATCACTCTGGCTAACAAAATAAATGGATAACAACACTGAAAATTCAGTAATGGGTTTTGAGATCACATCAGGCTGGTCATTAATCGAGTTCAGTGATGTCGATGTGTGTGTGTGTGTGTGTGAGAAGAGTCCGTGGTTTGTTGTCTCTGTTTGTGTCCTCAGAGGAAAGAGTTCATTCCGGCGGAATAAAAATGCTGCCTGGCCATAACACAGATTGTTTCCATGAAGATGATGTTGGTTTGCAAGAGTGTGTGTGTGTGTGACATATCAGGACTCAAATGTGTACAATAAGATGGGTATTACAAGAAGATGGTGAATTATGAGGGCATTGCAGATATCCCCATTTTTCAAAGCTCCTAAACCATACAGAATTTGTTGTTGTTTTTTTCCAGAAAATAAAACCGCACAGTTTCCTGTAAGGGATAGGGTTAGGTATATGCTGTAAAAAAATGCTGTAAAATTTTCAGTATTGGGGTGACACGGTGGCTCAGTGGTTAGCAATGTCACCTCCCAGCAAAAAGGTCAATGATTTGAGTTCCTGCTTGGTCAATTGGCAATTCTGTGTGGATTTTGCAAGTTTACTTAAGTTTCGTCCAGGTGCTCTGGTTTCCCCCACAGTTCAACGTCATGCGCTATAGTTGAATTGAGAATTGAATTGAGTAAGCCAAATTGGCTGTAGTATATGTGTGTGAATGAGTGTGTATGGATGTTTCAAAGCACTGGGTTGCAGCTGGTAGGGCATCCATTGTGTAAAACATATGTTGGTGGTTCAATCCACTGTGGTAACCTCTGATGAATAAAGGGACTAAGCCGAAGGAAAATAAATGAATACATAAATATAAGGGCATCCACTGCATAAACATTCATTCAATAAATGAATGAATATGACCATCATCTTCACTGTATGCATATATATATATATATATATATATATATATATATATATATATATATATATATATATATATATATATATATATATATATATATATATATATATATATATTTAAAAAACAGCCTATAACATAATAGCCCCTTATTTTTATTGAAAAATATATAATATTATAAAAGTATGACGTAAAATAAGCTTAAACAATATAGGGAATAACGACAAGCAATCAGTCAATATGGACAATCAGTGTGTCACATAACCAGCGATCGCTATCAAGAGATCGCTGGTTCTCACACGAACTCTCAGGACTACACTTCCGCATTCCCCAGGACTACACATTCATACATGCACTTCTCCCAGACACGCACGCCTGATCATTCATCTAGCTTGATTGCATACACCAGCTGAATCTTGTCATAGTCTGATAGCACACCATACATAAGCCACTCATGAACTCATCCAGTGTGCTGAGTCTTGTTAGATGTATCAGTGACATTACAACGCGTATTCCTGGTCTTGTTTTCCTGTGTTTTGATCTTAGCCTTGTTTATCCAGTTCTCCTGTTTAGCCGTCTGCTTTCTGACCTCTCGCCTGTGTTTGACTACGATTCTGGACTGCCTGTATAGATCTGTTTGCACCTGTGCTGACCATCGCTTACCTGACTTTAAATAAACCTTCATTTGGATCCTACCTTCTGTTGTCAGTGTCACTCTCCAACGTAACACAGTGTATTTGATAACATAAGCTAATATTTTTTGGAGCTGCCCAAAATTATCTTAATGGGAAAATATTCTCAAAAATAGGTCAAAAGCCAATAGATTCAGATACTTGTATCACAGTTCTAGGTATAACTGATTTTGAGATATAAAAAGACATAAAAAAAGAGATATAAAAAGACATAATAAATTTTCATTTGTCAGTATACTGGCACAAAGGTTAATATTATTAAACTAGAAACAGAAAGCTGCTTCTACATATACATATACATATCTATATCTAATGAGGGATGTAATGAAACATTCGAAACTGGAGAAAATCAGATTCTCCTTCAAAAAGAAAGACGACAAATTCTATAAATAATAGCAACCTTTCATGGATTATTTTAAACACATAAATTCTGCAAGAATTAGTTCAATTGAAGAGGATTAGACCAATTTCGTTTAGAACAGAAGGTCAGTATATATTTTTTTATTTATTTTTAATTTTATTATTATTTATTTCTTTTTTGTGATTTATTTGTATTTTTATTTATTTATTTATTTATTTTTGTATTAATCTATTATCACCATACATATGTATGTATTGTTTGTAAATTGCATGTTTTATTGTCAATTGTGTGAATTTTTCTTGTCAAATTTGTAAGTCGTTGTGTTTGAATGTTTAAAAAACAAAAAAGAAAGTTTAAAAAAATTAATGAATTAATATATTATCTTGAAATTGAAATTACTGCACAAATGTAATGGTTAATTTACAGTGCACTTGTAAATTTTACAGAATTACTGCCAACCATAATTGCAAAAAAATAAATAAATAAAAAAAGTGTAAGGCTGGGATAGGACAATAAAAAATAATTAGTGCAATACTAAAACAATAAGAACCTATGGAATGTCCCCAATTCAGAATCACAAACTTGTGTGTCTGTTTGTTTACGTTCCAGTGAGAACATTGCACCGGGCAACTAATGAATAATATACATATTTGCAATTGGCTTCAATTGCACTATAAAAATGTGCTACTCGGCACAACAATAAATCACATTTAATGACTTTTGGGATTCATTATGTGAATATTAATGCACAGTTTACGTAACCAGGTGGCAATAACCTAAAATGTCTTGATGGATTTGCATTCCTAATAATCTGCCTCTTTTCCTCTATTACAGCATTACACTGGGCTAATTTAACACGAACAGAGAAAGTGATAAAAAATTGAAGCCGATTTAAATCGAACACATGGCTCCTGAGGGTGCGAGCGCTCTGTATAGCCGCTGAGTGATCATTTTATACAGGCCTTCAGTGTGAGAAATGATGTCCACACTTCAAAGGAACTTCAATCAAATTGCATTTCTATGCTTGATAAATAATTGAGGAATACTCGAAATGGCCTTGAGTCATACCATTCATCGAGGGCTCGGCGAACGCGTCTAACAGACGGAGAAAAGAAAGCGAGAGAATGCGATGGACATCATTGTTTTTGAGAGCTCTTTGTCTTGTAATGTTTTTTGCACGAATGAAACCGATTTAGCCTTTGGAATAAAGAGCTGAAATCCCGCATGTGTGGATTGGGGTGGTGTGTGGACAGGTGACTCTAACCAAACACTGCTGTACTTTGGAGTGCAGATCTGAGCCCACCTGCAGAGACAGCGCAGCCGGTGAATATACCGTACTCGGAGTCCATTCACTTTGATCCACGCTTCCAAATCAACCCTGACACATCTGCCAGTTAGGAAAGAAAGGACAAAGTTACCCGGTCATGAATATTTATTACAAGTGTTGTTAAAAGTATTATTATGGTACTTTCATTTTAAAAAGTAAACAATAATTCTGCAGTAGGTCGTAGCTGATAGACGTCAGCGTTCAATGAGTAATCAAAGTCAGAGGAATTTAATTCAGTCGGAATTCACTTAATAATCCTGTTCTGTTTTAGCTCTGAGTGCAAAGCATGAGGGTCGAAGAGGAAAATGGTTTATCATTACATAAAGTGATTAAAGGTTGTGTGAAATTAAAATAAAGTTATTTGTTAGTATGTTAGTATTGGTATTAATAGTTTGTAAGATATCTACACTACCTTACGAAAGTCTTGTCATCTATCCCAGTTGTAAGTGTAACAAATAATAACTTCTAGTCTTCTAGTTGATCATTTGGAAAAGTGGCAGAAGTCTGATAAATCATCTGCTGAACTGCATTCCAATCACAAATACTGCAGAAGAACTATTGGAACCAGCATAGACCCAAGATTCTCACAGAAATCAGTCAAGTTTGGTAAAAGAAAAATCATGGTTAGGGGTAACATTCAGTATGGGGAGAGATATCTGCAGAGTGGATGGCAACATCAACAGCATGAGGTATCAAGACATATGCGCTGCCCATTACATAAACTACAGGAGAGGGCAAATTCTTCAGTAGCAGGGCTCGAAATTGCGACCATTTTGGTTGCATATGCGCCCAAAATTTTATCTATGCGATCTCAAAATATATTTGGGAGCATGTGTGCGAGTGCATAAAATTGTTGTGTGCGACCAGTTTTTACTGCAAAATGTTCACCACATGCGCGGATTCGGGAGACATTCAACCAGAATGCATCTCTAAGCTCTTTGTCTGCACTTGAAACGCGAAACGCAGCGCTCAGGAATGGTTTAAAACAGTTGTCATGTCAACTTAAGCCAAGTCCGTAATGCTTGCCCCACCTTCGCGCTCTTCTTATTGGCCCACTGCTCTAGCATTGAAATATCAGCTGTCAATCACTCAGTCAGTGCCTTCTGGCTTGGGATGACAGAGAGAGCTACTACCGCGAAAAATTGTAAAACGCTGAAGAAGAGAATGAAGATAACACTGACAGATTTTGTTTTAGAAACCATGGCATCTAAAGTTACAAATAATGACACATCTTACTAGTGACAATGTGCTGAATGTTAATCCACCATCTACACTTTTCGAAGAGTGGATAAAAGACTTCCATTGGCTTCAAGTCCGCTTTGAAAGGTCTGTGGGATGGAATTTTCAGGTAACTGTTTGCCACATCTAGCATGAGAGCTTCTGTTTAATCCTTCATATAATCGCCAGATGCTGTCCGCCATGTAAGTGGCAGCTTTATGTAAAATTTAACACCACGTACACCATCGCAAACGGGCTTAAACTGAGTAAACTAACATCGCTGCTCATAAAAAGACCGGTATTGCTATTAACATAACATATGCATATTATAAGGTACAGTATATGTCAAAAGCATCAGTGCAATATCAGACACCACCCGTGAGATGCACAGTTACATCGTTAACAGATTCATTCTTGTCAAGCAGTGCGTGCAGGGCCGGTGAGTAGTCAGTGTATGCTTTGGTAACTCAGTTATGTTATAAAATATATTTTCTTGTGATAACGGCATTTTGTTGACACATATTTTTCTCACGCTTGCATATATATATATATATATATATATATATATATATATATATATATATATATATATATATGCTTGTTAGTTTGATTACTGCTGATTTCAAATGCAATAAATATTTTGTATAAAACTTGTAGTAACGGTGCTTATAATTGGTGGGTGGGACTAAATTTTGGCTGATGCGAAAAGTTAGAAGCATCGGTGCTACCAAGCAAAAAGGTTACTTTCGAGCCCTGAGTAAGATAGCACTTCTCATACTTCAGCCTCCAAATCAAAGTTCCTGAAAGCAAAGAATGTCAAGGTGCTCCAGAATTGGCCAACCCAGTCACCTGACATGAATATTATTGAGCATATCTGGGATAAGATGTAGGAGGAGGCACTGAAGATGAATCCAAAGAACCTTGATGATCTCTGGGAGTCCTGCAAGAACGATTTCTTTGCCATTCCAGATGACTATTAATAAGCTATTCGAATCATCGCAGTGATGTACTGTATGGATGAGTCGTCCAAGCTCATGGGAGTCATGCACAATATTCATTCTTTTTCCACTGCACCATCACTTTATATTCTATACTGTACATTATTTCTGTTAGTGACAAGACTTTAGTCTGAGCAAAGTCAGACCTTACTGTTCTAATTAAATAATAAAAAAAACAAGGCCTGATCATATTTTATGTTGGTAAAATAAGAGTAAGCTAGAGACCTTTGCCTTTCATATACTATAAGCCACTTCTGATACCAAATAATCAACTAGAAGTCAAGTTAAATTTTGTTGTTCCTAAAACTTGGATAGGACTTTTGTCAGGTAGTGTATAAGCTAATGCGCTCTAAAACAGTGACAAAATTCAAGTTGAGAAGATAATAAAACCGATATAAACATATAAAGCTTGTAGTTTGTCATTTGCTGGCTAAATAGATCAACAGATTTATTGACATCAACTCACTTCAGTTTCTCATCAAATCAAGACCAATCAAATGCTCTCTAGTAGTCTTTGGACTTGTGGGGGAAACTGGAGCACCCGGAGGAAACCCGCATGAACACTGGGAGAACATGCAAACTATACACAGAACTGCCAACTCAGCCGGAACTCGAACTCGCAACCTTCTTGCTGTGAGGCAACAGTGCTAACCACTGAGCCATTTTTATAACAGCATTGTTCATATTTTTCTTGACCTCAACTACAGTGGTACAAAAATTTAATTTCCCATTAAAATGTCATTAAATGTAAATAAATATAAATGACACCTATGAAATTATTGATCTTTTTAATGAGAAACTTTAATGACGTGATCAGAATTGATGTCTTTGGTTGTCAAGTTGTCAAAGTCATGTCAAACAATGTAATGTCTGCTTTTAAAATGACAACTGAGCGAATGACATTTAATCAAAGCAATCATAAGCAGGCGTAAAATCTCCTTCACATTCATAATGCATGTTATTACATGATTATAAATGTGCCATAACTGTTTTAGGAACCTCTTTTAACTTAAAACTTCTTTAACTTATTTTCTTCTTTAACTTGCATCAGTTGCATTGTCGATGTACATAAATTCATTCATTTTGATGCAGACAATGAAATGGATCATCTCAATAAACATGATATGAATAAGATAATCCTTGTTTGCAGAATAGACAGATACTGTATATATATACTTTTAGTTTTTACTCTGTCAGTGAGCTCGTTTTTCATACCATTAAGTCAGCTCTGCAAAGTTTCGAGAGTGACAACCATATTTAAATGTAGGACTGAATCTGAAATTGCTCCGTTTGACAATATTATCACCATATTAACAGAAAGGACAAAAAGTTCTTAGGCAATAGTAACAACAAGAGATAATGTCAGTTCACAGTAGGTCTTTGATCTGAAGCGCTCTCTTTGCTTCCATCAACATAGCATTTGCATTCCTACAACAGATTCAGTTATTAATAAGCTGCAGTTTCTTATATTTTTGGCCACTTTCATTTTTTAAACCTAATCTGAACTCAAATTTGGCACTTAGCAAGTGTTAATTATGAACCTTGCTGTCACCAGATCTGACAACGTTATAGTCACAATTATTAGCCTTCTTGTGATTTTTTTCTTTTTCAAATATTTCCCAAATTAACTTTGAAAGAACAAAGATTTTTTCACAGTATTTCCTATCATATTTTGTTCTTCAGGAGAAAGTCTCATTTGTTTTATTTCGGCTACAACAAAAGCAGTTTTTAATTAAAAAACAAATATTTTAAGCTCAATATTTTTAGCCCACTTAAGCCATTTTTAAACAGAAATTGAAGGAAAAAAAATCAACTTCGGCTCATTCTAAAAAAACATATCCCTATATACATTTCTGGAGATCCCAAATTATGTAGCTAGAAGTATGAATGACTGCATTTTGTCTTTAAAACGAACACTACAGGTTGATATGATGCCCTTCCTTTTTATGTTTACCAGCTGTACGCTTACCTCTGTATGGACAGCTTTTCCACTGTTATCAGTTTGTCCAGTGACTAGCAGTGTACGTCAGTGGACTTGAGAAACAAAGTTAGGTTGACCGTGATGACGAGGTTTGAGTCCAGCAAAGATTAGTTTCAGAAAGCAGGTAAAGCAAAAACAAAAGCCAAAAAACAAAATAAACATAAATAACAGGGTGAGAATGTGGTAAAATCTAAAAACGAGGTAAAAATCAGGCTGCTGCAAGGGCATTTTTGCTATTCAAAACACTGTCGGTTGGTTTTAGGAAAGAGGGTGGGTAAGTCAATCGGTCGGTCAATCAGTCAGTCGACATCGACTTCTGGTGGATTTACGCGAGAACAGCAGACACAAATGGCAGTCGCGAAAGAAATTTAAGGTCTCAAAAGGTGCCTTTGGTGGATTCGTGAAAACAAAATCTGCAAAAAAGTGTAGCTCCTTTGCGTTTTCCATAAATGTACTGTATATACAGGGTTACAATTTCAGAATGAGGCTGGGCTGGAAAAATATACAGGGGGGGCTAATAATTAAGGAGGGCTAGTAAATCTGACTTTAACTGTACACACTATAGAGAAATAATACAGATTGTCTTCCACAACTTGATCTGGCAGAATGGTCCAAATGGGTAGCTAGCTTTTAAGACTGTAAGACTCTGAGAATTTAGACTGTAGAATATATTGTAAAATTGTTATTATCTCGATACTAGTTTGCAATATCCTTATCATAAAGTGGTGTGATAAATACTATTTATTTTATGCCAAGCATTAATGTGTTGCATGCATAAAATGTTTATCCAAATTTGACCATTCAGATGGTGCCTTACTGTATTTACACACCTCTCGAGTAGGTGCTGTTATGTGATTGGTTAGAAGAGGCCTAGTGAACCCAAATGCCTCAGAGAGCTAAAAATAAACACTAATGGCTGGAGATATGAGACCGAATAAGAGTCAAAGAAGGTTTTCAGGTGTTCGTAGGGTTTTAAAAGCTAAATGTTTGCACCTTAACATTCTTTTTTTTTGCCTGAATTAGATTTAATTATATCAGAAAAAAAATATCAATGACCTGTTTAATGTAGTATGATTTTTTTTCCCTTCATATGCTTTCATATCTATTACCTGTTATTTAAGAATGCTTTTACATAAGTAAAATATTATTATTTTTCCTGAATTATTATTAATTATATCATGCTTTTTACATTAGTAATTATTATTATTATTATTATTGGCCAGAATTAAATTTAGTTATATTAAAAATAAACATCTATTACCTGTTTATTTTAGTATGCTTAGTAAGTCTTTATTACTTTTTTGTATGTTTAAAAAGTTAATAAAATAGGATTTCTCTAAGGAAATACTGTATCAACAATGCCAATGTCAATGTCAAAGTCAATTTTATTTATAAAGCACTATTATACACAACCAAAGGTTGACCAATGTGCTGAACAACACAAATCACAAAGAACAAGTATAAAACTATAGCTACAACAAACAATTCTGACTGATAGTTGCTATAGCTAAAAACAAACAAATCTTACTGATAGTTATTATAGCTAAAAACAAACAATTCTCACTGAATGCCAAATCAAAAAAGGTAAGTTTTCAACCTAGACTTAAAAACAAATATTATTATCGAAATACTCAACAACATCACTCCTATACCGCTAAGCCCTAGATATAATCCCAACTACATGCTAAACCATACAGTAACATCCTTTCTATATGAATATTAATGCTTACACACAACTTTTTATTTTACGTTAAGCACAAATAAATCCCTTTCAAGGAACTCAGCTACTTAGAAACTTGTTTATCCACTTATTAACAAAAGTTCAAAAGTAGTTTATTTAGGCTATGATAAAGCTACAGTTTTGAGAATTTTATGTATTATATTGTTTGTGCTATAACTTGCTAGGGAAAAATATAATAAAAAAACTATATAAATTGAAACAAGCCCCAAGAGAATTGTTGTTACTTGCTTTCTAACGCTGCAAAAGTCAAGATACTCAAGTTATGCCCACAACTGATTAAAGGCTGCTTGGTTAAATACAGCATTGCAGTAAGTTGTGGGTGGGCTCTTGTGATTTTAACACTAAACAACCACCTAGAAACCACACAGACCACCCTAGCAACTTCATATAGTAAATGCTATAAACCACTCAGAAGACTTTACTCACTGAATAAATCCCTAAAAGATTGAAAAACCTTATTTCTGCTGCTAAGCTAAAGATGATAAATATAAAAAATGTGAAACTTTTAACAGACTGAATTACCATTAGAACGCAATTCCACCACAGGCTTAGGCATCGTTAATGTTTTGTAAAGCAGTGCATTGATGAAAGAATTTTAAAATTAGTAAACTATATATTAGTATAAGACAAATAAATTCTTATTTCAGATTTGAAGGACAACTGTTGTGAACATTCCCTAATTAAAAAAATTAAATAAAGCATTTCAACTGAGAGAGAGAAAGAGAGAGGTTGAGGTTCAAATAACTTTTTATACAACATTTTTTATACAGTTATTATTGCAGTTTACACAGTTATTATACTTCAGAAAATTAAAACAAGCTTTACAAAAACATAGTTCGTCCTTAATCTCACACAAAGCCCCTTTAAGACAACAAATTAATTCAAACCTTGCAAGATCCCTCATAACGTTATGATAAATGAAATCTATTAAAATTCTGAATTTAACAGAATTGTTAAATACTACATATAAATCATTACACAAGCCATGATCATTTTTTCCTTTAATGTAGTATAAAGAGAGAGAGAGAGAGAGAGAGAGAGAGAGTTGAAAAAGTGTTTTTTATTACAGCACTTTCAGATTGCTGCAATTGTACAGTTATTTACTGTATTTTAAATGTCCAGTAAAACACCACATACGTTCTTTACAGTTTACTACTGTAATACGCACTGCATTGTCAGGCATTTTAAAACTTTGAACGTAACTTACTCCATGAGGAATTTGTGGTATTCTACTGTAATCAAACAAATCAACTACTGCTACTGTAGTTTGCTACTTAATAAAAAAATAATAATAAATATTGTTTAAAAAATTGTATTTAAAATAGAATGAAAATGACTTTCGTAAACCATTTAAAATGGCAACAATACTCATTCTTACTTCCAAGGCTGTTTATATCGAAGTTGATATTTAGCCGAGCCATGTTGGTGTTTCTTAACACCAACATTTTTACAAGGTGGGTCGTTAGCCCAAAGCTAAACCCCAACATGGAGGACCAGGACATACACAGCCGGGCAATTTAGCTCACCCAATTCACCTATAGCGCAAATCTTTAGACTTGTGAGTGAAACCGGAGCCCCTAACATGAGGAGAACATGCAAACTTCACACAGAAATGCCAACTGACCCAGCCTGGGCTTGAACCAGCGACCTTATTACTTTGGGGCGACAGTGCTACTCACTGTACCACCCTAAATGGCAACAATATCAATGTATAATTAACATACTGTTGTACATGATCACTTGCTTGCAATGCATTTAACTCAATGGTAATAACTAAAAATAAAGGTTTTGTACTGCTACTGTTTAAATAAATTACAGTAAAAGTACTGTAAAAAATGTTATACTGTAAAATTAAAATATGGTAAAGGGCATTTTACCATAAAAAGAAGACAAAAGTGCTGCCAGTAAGTTACCGCAAATATACAATAAAATGTCTAACAGTGCAAGTTATTTATTACCATGTTTCAACCCATCAAAACTTCCTTCAAAACTC
The DNA here is from genome assembly GCF_052040795.2 of Danio rerio. Classification (NCBI taxonomy): domain Eukaryota; kingdom Metazoa; phylum Chordata; class Actinopteri; order Cypriniformes; family Danionidae; genus Danio; species Danio rerio. Next base: position 15,663,590 of record NC_141025.1, read on the forward strand.
ACAAGAATCACAGAAAATAAATTATATTCATTAGATAAAAACTAACTTTTCAACACAATGGCCCATTTCCAGAGAAAGAGAGAGAGAGAGAGAGAGAGAGAGAGAGAGAGAGAGAGAGAAAGAGAGAGAAAGAAAGAAAGAAAATAAAAAAATGTTTCCATTGAGGCGCAATATCTAGATCATCATCTTAAAGTAGACGTATATCAAAGGAGGAAGACAGAATCGTCTTACTTAAAAAGATGAAGCACACTGGGACATTTGAACTTTGCTAAATCAAAAAGCATGAAAGTATTTTGACAGACTAAAACTTGAGACAGCCAGTAATCGCTAGCTAGCAAAATAGGTCTACTGAAAAATGTGAAGTTCTGTTCGGTTTTAATTTAGATGAAAAATCTGAATACCTTAAAGGGCTTTTCTTGCTGCATTTAACTCTGGATTATCAACACTCTAATCCCTTCTTTTAACCTGCAATGATATATTGGTATGCAATGATATATATATATATATATATATATATATATATATATATATATATAAATGATATATTGGAAATCACGATTGCAATGTAGAAGTTAATTTGGCATCTCTTTTTACTTCAGATTATTATTATTTTTGAGGTGTAACCCTGCATTACTGTTGCAAATTTACAGAGTGTGAAGTAAAGCAACGTTTAGATGTTTAACAATCAATAAAATTATATTAATAATCAATAAAGGTGATCTGTTTGGATTAAACAGTCTAAATTTAACAATCCCTTAAAAGTCAGAGCACTTTGAAAATAGAAACAAATTACAAATAAACTGTAATAAATGAGAGCATGATCACTCGCACTAACAGCTGATGTGATACGCGTGACTGTTAAAAAGTGTGCACGCGTACTCCCGTTTACAATCGTGCCTAGAGGAAGCGCAACGGGTGTGATTGGTTCCTTTTGAAATAGACTGGACAAAGAGCTATGAACGTGCACCCACAATCCTGCTGCCTTCAAGAGCTCAAAATTTAAAAATAAATACATATTCTTTTGTAAGCAGCTGCGTTCATTGCTTTAATTTGAATTATTCTTTGAAGAGATTATTCACAGGTTACACATATCAAACACACCTGAACCAATTAATTAGGACCTGAACACCACGTGATAATTACAGACAGGTGTGTTTGATATGGGTTGCAAATGAAATCTGCAGAAAGGAGTCTCTCCAGGAACAGGGTTGGCCACCCCTGTGCTAGATGTTCATTTACTTACCCTGAGGACATCATATATATCACACTCTTTATTCAGCAAAACATTAAAGAACATATTTTGACTTATTTTGAATGAACAACTTTGTGATTCATAAAATGCTTGTGCTTGTAATAATGCTGTGAATAATGTTCGGTGTCTTGCACAAACTGATCTTTCTGCTTCTTAAGATCTCACTATATTGCCAAGAGCTGTGAGTATTCATTTCATTTTGCTTGTATATCTTTTTTCTGACTCTCAAAGTGCCAGTAGCCATTGACTTGCATTTCATGAATCACTAAGCACCACATTTTCAGTTTCTTCTAAGTCACTTACATCTTGGAAAACTCATCCTGAGGGTGAGTAAATTAAAAGCATATTCATTTAATCCATTTGTGTATGAAATATTCCTTTAAGTGAAACGTGATAAGCCCTTATAGGAATGTGAAAGATTAACCCAGGATTTATTACATCTGCAGACTGACCCAGGGTCAGCTTTGTATCTGTATTTCTAAAAATCAGCTCTGTTTCATATCCTCAGACAAACGAATGTCACCATTTTCATAAGAAGCACTGACGAGCACCTATCAAAATGATAAATTCAAGTAAATGTAAATGCAACACGCAAAAATGCTAATTCTCAAACCCCAGGGGTGCAAGCTGATGATTTCAATCAAAGAACAAACATTGCATTAGAATCATCATTAGCCATGGAGGGATTGCGTCTATGCCTGGTACAAATTTTAATACATTTATCGTGACAATCTTATGAACACCTCTGCAAGTAAAGTGCTACCGATCATTTTGATTTCCACAACATTCAGTATGTATGGGTAACAGCTAGTGGAGTGCTGTGCGGTAAACCTCACTCCTCAGATCTCTAAAGGTGCTCTAGTGACAGACGATAGAGGCCATGGTCTTTAGCCTCTCCTTGTTAGAGCAACAAACTCCCATGTGGAAAGTCGCTGGTTGATCTCAGCTTGAAGCGGGTTGGGTTGGTGCCGAGACCCGGATGGGAGTGAGGTTTAGGTGGAGGAGTGTAAAAGAGTCCAGCTAGTAAAGTGCTGTGAGGGTAAACCCCGCTCCTCTGAAACCGAATAGGTGCTTAAGCTAGCTGGCAGCTAGCTCTCTGCAACTCTCACATGGTCACCCACAGAAATTAAGCAGGTCTGCGCCTGGTCAGTACCTGGATGGGAGGCTAGGTTGCTGCCTGGTGTTAGTTAGGCCAGCAGGGGGCGCCCAACTTGCCGTCTTTGTGGGTCCTAATGCCCCAGTATAGTGATGGAGACACTACACTGCTTCAGTGAGTGCCGTCTTCAGGATGAGACGTTAAACAGAGGTCCTGACTCTCTGTGGTCGTAAAAAATCCTAGGATGTCCCTCGAGAGAAAAAAAGAGTAGGGCTATAACCCTGGCATCTTGGCCAAATTTGCCCACTGGCCTCTGTCCATCATGGCCTCCTAACCCTCCCCATATCATAATTGGTTTCATCACTCTGTCTCCTCTCCACCAATCAGCTGGTGTGGTGTGCGGTCTGGCGCAATATGGCTGCCATTGCTTAATCCAGGTAGATGCTGCTTACTGGTGGTAGATTAGGAGATTCCCCCCACGTGTAAAAGCGCTTTGAGTGCCCAGAAATAGCTATATAAATGTTAGGAATTATTATTATTATTATTAAGCAACAGACGCTAGAGGTCATGACCTTTAGCCTCCTTGTTAGAGCAACTGACTCACATGCAAAGTCACCAGCTCGATCAATAGTGTAGGACCAGTAGGGTTACAATTAGACACTCTTGTTGAACTTATCTTGTATAAACAATATCTAAAAGTATTCATAATCAATAAAGGTGATCAGTTTAGATAATAAGTCTCAAACTCAATTCCTGGATGACCGCAGCTCTGCATAGTTTTACTCCAACCCTAATTAAACACAGCTGATCTAGTAGTGTCTAGTAGTCTTGAACACCTTGATTAATTGGATCAGCTGTGTTTGATTTAGGTTGCAGCAAAACTGTGCAGAGCAGCGGGTCTCCAGGAATTGACTTTGAGACCCACTCTCCTGCAGATTTTAGTTGCTACTCATATTATGCCTAGTTCACACTAAAGGATTTTAAGCCTGATTTAAGCCCGATTTGGAAGTTAACGAGCTTGCCGACAGATCGGGCTGTGATCGGGAAGAAATCTGCGGGTGCTCGGCGCTCGCCGCTCTTTATGTGTGAACTACTGAGCAACGCATCAACGAGGCTCGCTGACGCGTCGCCGACACCTCGCAGACGAAAATCCAACATTCAGCATGCTAAATATTCCAGAGCAGTCGGCCGACTCAACCCCACGTGTGGTCAGATGTAGTGACGAGCTGCAGCCAATGAGAGAGCATATCAGCATGAGCTGAATGGCTGTGTGTTCAGGAGCTCAGCAGAAACATCTGTGATTGGTCAGAATGGGCATCAGTGCACTCGCTTCATTCTGCGTTAGCACAGACATGAGAGTAGGATATATTAACAGTGGAACTAGAATTGTGTAACTATTAGAATTACCATACTGCTCATTCTGACCGTTCTCATATGAAACGCCATATTGTCACAACATATTTACATTCAAAGCTATTATTGAGATATTAAAATTAAGCTTTGAATGTCTGGCATCATATTTAATGACACCATTACCCTAAAAATATAATATTTTTTTGGTAATACAGCCTATAAATATGTAGTTAAGATACTAAAACACTTAAAGGCTTGGCTTTCATTTTCACTTTCAAACAGGAGCTATTACACAGCATAGAATATGCTGTTTTGAAAGATATCTGATGTAAATTGATGGTTTTGCCATCAGAGAGTTTTGTTTATGTTAGCAGGAAGTTGCCAGGCAAGAAAATGCACACATATTTAAAGTCACAGTGAAAAGTATCAGAAATGCATGCAGTCATTTTGACCAATATGGTAATTTAAGGCAGAAATGCTCAGTTCTTTACTGTTTTGTAATAAAAAAAATAACAATGTCAGAAAGAAATACACTGATAGTTAGAAAACGGCAGGGTGTTATAAATATGTTAGTTTTATTTCAAAGAGTTATAAAATTACAAAAATTAAAAACTCTCTGTGTATCTATCCACTCAAAACTTGCAGATGAGTGATTAATCCACTGATAAATCAGCTGATTTGACGATGTTTTTAAATGCTTTCTCCAAAGCTTGAAAAGCTGTCAGTGATGTCATCAGCACACAAGCAGCCAATAGTGTTCAGCTTTTTTCTGACGATTCCTCCCTCAAATTTTCATTGGCTGTGGTTTGGTAGCTTGAATGAGCTGATGGGGAATGAGTTGTTGTCAGATCATGTAGTGTGTGACCCTCCTCTTGTGGATCGTTCACAGAGTGTTGCGTAGTGTGAACACCACAGAGATCAAAAGACACAAAGTCAAGTCATGTAGTGTGAACAGCACAGCGATCTGCTGATGTTTAAAATCCTGTAGTGTGAACTAGGCTTTAAACACACCAAATCCATTCCATCCATTTTTGTATGAACTTTCCCTTTAAGTGCAATGTGATAAACCCTTATAAGAATGTGAAAGATTAAACTAGGATTCAGTATATTTGCGGACTGACCCAGGGTCAACTGTATCTCTGTATTTTTAAAAATCAGCTCTGTTTTCTATCCTCAGGCAAACGAATGTAAAATTCTTCATAAGAAGCACTGACGAGCACCTATCAAAATGATAAATTCAAGTAAATGTAAATGCATTACGCAAAAATGCAAATTCTCAAAGCCCAGTGGTGAAAGCTGATGATTTCAATCAAAGAACAAACATTGCATTAGAATCATCATTAGCCACGGAGGGATTGAGTCTACGCCTGGTACAAGTTTTATGCAAAAGAATTTGATGAGTCCCACTTAAAAATACATTTGTGTGTTTATGCTTCTAAACTACTGAAACTCATTTCTTTCTCTAAGCTCTCATCTACTTCTATCTCTCAGCCTCTGATTGGCTCTGATCTTGCAGAAACCTTTAGTCTCTGCCGCACGAATCTTCTTTTAACCAGACAGAAGTGAATGAATAAATAATCAGAGTAAATCTTTAGGGTAACTTGACAGAAAGGCAAACTTTGCATCATTCGGTTTCATCAGCAAGGCAGTAACCGCCGAGAGTGTTTTTCTTCAGCCTTGTTTTTGCACTAAATGTGCACACAACTTTTAGGTATTTCCAGAAAATATATAAATAAAAACTTTGACCAAAAACCTTTGAGAGTGTTTTGTGTTTGTGCTCAAATGAAGGATGCAGAATCTGACAGCTCTGATGTGCTGTAGGGTCACATAAAAGGTGAAGCAGCTGTTGGCGACGTCAAGCACACCTGATGGAAAACAGTTCTGCAAAATCACCAAGTGCTGTTTGTCAGGCTTGATGTTTTACAGCAAAGAGGAAAAAGCTGCCAAATGGATGTGCTGGAATCCATCTGTCTGAGCAAACTGCATGAATGTCAATTCGTCTTAGGTAGAGCACAATCTCTCTCGGTAGACCATAGTGCACTAATTTTGTTTACGCCATACTGCTCTACTTTGTGCACCCTGAGAGATAAGATATAAACATGAGAAAATGTTTTTTAGGAAAGCATCTGACAGCTTGGTGTTATAGTTTTTGTTTAGCATACACAGGGACCAAGTCTCATAAAATAGAATGAGACTTTTTGGTAACACTTTGGGTCACAATTCATTCACTACTGGCTTATTACCTGCACATTATTAGGATATTAACTATTCATTAGTAGCAATAAAGTATAATCTTATTCTGCATCTCGAATCCTACCCAAAACCTAATCCCAACTTCGACTACACTAACTATTAATAAACAGCCAATTAGAGGTTTATTAAGCTGTTACTGTTAGTAAAGAGTTTGTTAACACCTTGAATTGTGACCAGGCCCCGATTAAGTATTTAGAGGCCCCTGGGCACATTGTCTTGTAGGTACCCCACCCAGCCACATCCCTATAGTTGAATTCTTTCATATTTTTTCCAATAAAATGAATGTATAATGTATTACCCACATTTTTAAATAAATTATATATACTACATATATGTATAGTCTACAAAAATTTTACTTACTTTTTAAAGCATTTAAAACACATTTTGAAAAAAAAAAAAAAATTAAACTAGAGAAATTTTTTTTTTTTGTTTTTTAGCATAGCTGTTCAAGTTCACTGAAGCAGTACTAATATATATATATATATATATATATATATATATATATATATATATATATATATATATATATATATATATATATGTGTGTGTGTATATATATAAGGGTGTAACAATACGCGTATTCGTATTGAACCCTTCGGTACGAGACTTTCGGTTCGATACGCATTAAGTACTGAACGATTTGATTCAGACTAATATCTAATAAGATAAAAGAGAATATGTACAAAATATAAGGTTTTCAGTGCAGCAACCCTCAACATGGCATCCCAAATGACGTGACAGACAACATGCTGCCTTCCCCGCTGTCATGTTAAACAGTAGAATGTCACTTTTGAATTCAGAATATCACTTTATTAAAGCATGCACTCATTAGCAGTCTTGCTGTCTTCTGTGTCAGCCTGCTCGTGCTGGCTCCGCCCCGTTGCTCCAGCAATCCTGGACACTGACACAAAACAGTTCTCAATAACCTGTTCACACATCACCACACCCGCCCACCTAAACACTACTTCAGTCAGGAACGCGCTACACTAGCTCGCAAAATGGCTAGTAACGTCAATGTAATCTCAGACATCCCAAGTCTCCCGGAAGTTTCAGAGTCTCCCGCAAATGCATAAAGAGTCTCTCGGATGCCCGCAAATGAATGATAATCTTACGGTAATCACGCATCTCCCCCTTAGTCCTTAAATATGTCGCACAACCCTCTCCACCACATCCCTCCCAGCTCTTCAGGTATACACTGGCCACAACTCACCCCCGCCTCCACTTCTTTTCAGATATGTATCAGTAACTGGAACAGCATTCAGACAGGCAAGTCCTACAGATTCGAACAGGGCAAAACAAATCACAGAGGCGATCGGCACATTTATAGCTATGGATATGAGAGATCTTAATCGGTAGTGGATATTTGGCGATTTAAGAAAATTTTAAATGTAATAGAGCCTGATTATTATTCCTCCATAAGCCCATTTCAGTCAGATAATTCCTGGTTTCAGATCCACTGAAATGGCAGGTGACAGTCAAATCAAGCAGATCTGTGCTGTCTGAAGAAAAGGTGGACACTCATCTTTCTGAAAATAAAACATACTTAAAAATAGATTGAAACTGAGTTTCATATAAAAACTAAATTGTTCTTTTCTTTTTATTTGTTTAACTACTACAATATTACATTTATTTTTTATAGCAAGCTTTTTGGTTTTGAGTATGAAGAAGGATTTGTTTTATTTGCTGCTAAGCAGAAACCCCGGAAGTATAGCTCTATCACTGTTCAAAGCAAAAAAAAAAAAAAAAAACAAGATCATACTTTATGATGTAAGCATTAATACATTAAAAAAATTCAAATCGGAGAAATCCTCTGGCTTTTTTCTTTTATGGCTGTATCGAAAACATACCAAACCGTGACACGACTGTGTCGTATCGAACTGAACCATAATTTTTGGCAACCGTTACACCCCTAATATATTTAAGGGTATTTTCATTGAATAACTTCTACAAACTTGTAATGTATTTGATTTTCATATAACATAAAGCCTCTCCAACTCAGTTTTATGAATCTGAATCTTTCATAATACCATAGTTATTGTGATGAAGAGTAGGCAAACAGCAGAGGTCAACTTGATTATAAAGCTGAAAGCCTCCAAAAATCGCACCCACTTTACCTCTTCTCTCCTGTCTCTCTAATCTTTTTCTGTTTGTCTTTTTCCTAATGAAATACACAATGAGTCCAGTCTATGCTGTGCTGTTGTTAGCTTCCTCCACCTAGCCTGGTTAACACTAGCTTGACAGCTAGCTAACGCTACCATAACATCATCTTCTATACCCTCATTCTCCTCATCATTGGTCTGTTCAAATAAGGTGTGTGTATACATGGAACATGCCTCATAGCCTGCTTTACACCACTCTATGCCACAGCCATATCACCCTGCAGCCCAAGACCGGTTACTCACTGAAGCTAAGCAGCGCTGAGCCTGGTTAGTACCTTGTTGTGAGACCACTTGTAAAAACTAGGTTGCTGTTGGAAGTGGGGTTAATGAGAAGGTGAAGTTTTTTTTTCCCTCTCCGCTGTCGCCACTGCCTCGCATGGTTCAGGATTGGTAGAGCTGCGCATCGATGAATTTGCTCTACAGTGTTTGAACTCTCTGTAATGATTAAATCACACTGAACTGAGCTAAACTGAACTGAACTGAACTTAAACACTAAAACCTGAACCACACTGTTCCAGTTACTATGACCATTTATGTGAAGCTGCTTTGACACAATCTACATTGTAAAAGCGCTATACAAATAAAGCTGAATTGAATTGAATTGAATTGAGACTAGTAGGGGGCACTCAATCTGCGGTCAGTGTGAGTCCTAATGCCCCAGTAAAGTGAAGGGAACACTATACTCTCAGTGAGCACCATCTTTCGCATGAGATGTAAGCTGAGGTTCTGACTCTCTGTGGTCGTTAAAAATCTCACGGCAGTTTTTCGAAAAGAGCAGGGGTGTAACCTGGCCAAAAATTCCCTCCATCTGCCCTTATTGATTATGGCCTTGCAATAATCCCCATCCACCGAATTGGATCTATGATTGTCTCTCCACTCCCCCTATTGCTGATGTGTGGTAAGCGCACTAATGCCGTTGTCCTGTGGCTACCGTTGCATCATCCAAATGGATGCTGCACACTGGTAGTGGAGTGGGGAGATTCCCCACCCCCTTTTCATGATTGTGAAGCGCTTTGGGAGTATTGTCATACACAATACATGTGCTATATAAATACACATTACTTACTATCCCACACTTTGCATTGTACTAAGTAATTTAAGGCTTGGATGCAGATGTTCGGCCATGAAAAGCTATTCCATGAGGTTCTCTACGCACTGTCCTTGAGCTGATCTGAAGGCCACGTGAAGCTGAGAGGTCTGTAGCCATTGACTCTGCAGAAAGTTGACGATCAACCATGTCATAGCTATGTTGCTGTTCTTATCAATTGCTCTTAAACAGTTGACTATGGAATATTTAGTAGTGAGAAAATGTCATGAATGGACTTACAGTACAGCACAGGTGGCAACTGATCATTGTACCACGCTTGAATTCACTGAGCTCCTGAAAGAGAGCCATTCTTTCACAAATGTTTGTAGAAGCATGCCTAGGTGCTTGATTTTATACACCTGCAGCAGTGGAAGTGACTGGAACACCTGAAGCCAATTATTTAGAGGGGGTTGATCCAAAAAATTTTGGCAATATAGTGCATAATATCACCAAATTCCTGACATAATATGAGCAACATTTCAACCGACTCTACTGTTTTACCAATAGCATAATTACCTTTTTTTTATTGCCATTCAGAATCTAAAGGCACATCTAATCTTTCATATCCGTCTCGTCTTCATGTTTTACACAACACAAGGAAATAGAGTACAGGGAATATTTGAAGGTAAAATGAAACCAAAGCCATTTATAAACATAGTGGGTGGCAGGGAGAGGATATAAGTTTTTGTATTTTTATTAGAAAAACGGAGTGGTCGAGATGTGCGTATGTGTGTGTGTGTGTGTGTCTGTCTGAACTTTATGTAGTCAGCAGTCCTCACGGCTGGGCTCACTGCCCAGTCTCAGAGCAAAGAGAGGAAAAAGGAAATCCTGCGCTCACACCATGACCTTTGACCCAGGATATCCTTCCTCAGGGCACTCCCTCTTGTCCTCAACAAGGTCCAAAGGGGATATCATTTATGTCCTTAACACCATCTAATGATTAATTATACGGCTTTAAATTAATGTTTTATGACCCCATAACCCATTAAAGTCTTTTAATAAAGACAATAGCCTATGGTGCAGACTTTTAGGATGGTTACTAAACAACTCACTCAAAGAAAACACTGTAAAACTTGTCAAATGAATGACTTTTTCATGGTATATACTATCAAATCTACTATCTGTTCATATTCTATGAGCTCTTTTCTGTAAATGTCACAGCTGAAAGTTATCACTCATATGAATGGATGTTATCAGTGGTTATCAGCTGATAGATATGGGCCAGTAGGGACCTTTTGCGCCTACTGGTAGGCTCAGAAGGTTGTTATCATCCATCCACATGTTTAATCAACCAGTTAGGTCAATAAATATTGGACTTCGGCACAATTCTAAAATTTTTTGGCTTCATACACCAACACAATGGATTTTAAATGAAATGACCAAGATGTACTTTAACTGCAGACTGTCAGCTTTAATTTGAGGGTATTTACATACAAATCAGGTGAAAGGTGTGGGAATTACAACAGTTTGCATATGTGCCTCCCATATTTATAACCTGCATATATCACATGTGGCTGTGGACGGAAGTTATATATATATATATATATATTTTTTTTTTTTTTTCCCATTTGTTGTATTTTATTAACGTCTACCTCTAGCCCAACCCTAAACGCAACCTTCACAGTAATGTAAAAACAGATCTGGACCTGGAGTCTTCTCTATTAGTATAGCCGATTAAACATGTGGATGAATGATCACAGCCTTCTGAGCCTACTAGCAGGCACAGAAGGCCCCTACTGGTCCATATCTATTCAAATTAATTCAATTCAGCTTTATTTGTATAGCGCTTTTACAATGTAGATTGTGTCAAAGCAGCTTCACATAAATGGTCATGGTAAATTGGAACAGTGTAGTTCAGTTTTTTAGTGTTTAAGTTCAGTTCAGTTTAGCTCAGTTCAGTGTGGTTTAAAATTACTACTGAGAGTCCAAACGCTGAAGAGCAAATTCATTGATGCGTAGCTCTACCGATCCCAACCCATATCTATCAGCTGATAACCACTGATAACACCCATTCAATCGAATAATAACATTCGAAGCAGGTGTAATGTCATAAAACTTTTTTCATTTATCCATTAAAATTTAAATAATATAGTAAGAAAATATCAGTTTGCACTATTAAGTAATATAGCAAGCTATTTTATGAAAAATAAATAAATAAATCCTTGGAAGTGAATAAGACTGGAAGCCTCAATCCAATTAGGATATAATAGCCACACACACTTTAACCTGCATAAAAAAGGTGAATAACCAGTGCAGGGTTGTAACTGACTACATGTATTAATCAGTAATCAGAATCGCATTACACTTGATTACAAAGGATTTACACAATAGCAGGAAATTACTTAGTTTAATGAGTCCCACTACTGTATATACTAAAGCCCACCTTCATTTAAATGTTTCATAAAGTAATGGACAGGTAAATATATTCAATGGAAGAGAGCATGGTTATTACCTGAAAAGTTCAGTTCATAAGAGATACTTTACATTTTAAGATTTGTAATTAATGTATATCCCACAAATTCCAAGATCTAATTTGTGAACTTTCTGCAATATACATTAAAAAAACTTTATTTCACTTATTCTATAGCAGCTAATAGTTTTTTTTTTTTACCGTCCTTGCTTAAATATGGTTTAAATGTGTCTATAAAAGATATATTTCTGTATTTCTCTGGTAATGATCATACACAGCAAGTTTTTTATACACGAAAAAAAAAATCCTAAAAGGCAATACTTAGAATGGAGACGTTCCTTGCTGAAACTTCATTTAATATTGAATCTCCTAAGCATGTTATTAATAATAACAATAATAAGTTTCTTAAGGCTTAATCTTTTTTTCTTAATGATCGAGGTTTTGTAAAGTACTTTTTTCTTCTCTCACTCTTTTCTAACTTTTAGGAAAACATAAAAGTTCCTAACTTTCTATTTTCTCTTTAATGCAGTGATGTTATTTTTCTTGTATTAAAAAAATAAGAATAATTAATACATAAAAGTAAATAAATGAATTAAATATATATATATATATATATATATATATATATATATATATATATATATATATATATATATATATATATGAAAGACTTGTACAGTATGCGCCTGTTAATATATCATGCAGTAGATTCCTAAACTTTTTTGTCGGTGTTTTTTTTTTTTTTTTTTTTTATAGATTTAAAGTTAATGTTGAAATTATTTCAAATGCTGACAGTTCCATGATGTTGCTTAATGGTAAAAAATAAATAAATAAATTATATATATATATATATATATATATATATATATATATATATATATATATATATATATATATATATATATATATATATATATATATATATATATATATAAAAAACATAAAAAATAAAATAATAATAATAATAATATAAAAATAAAATAAAAATAACTAAACAATAACAATAAAAATAATAAAAAATAATAATAGAAATACATTTATAATAAAATAAAATGATAAAATTAAATAAAAAATAATAAAACAATAAAGTTAATAAAATGAAATAAAATAAATGTCATAATAAATTAAATAAATACAAATAAAATAATACATTTAAAAATAAAATATAAAATAAATGAAATAATATAAAAATAAAATAAAAATAAAAACTAAATTAAAAATTACTATTAAATAAAAAATAAAAGAATACAAATTTAAATAAAATGTATTAATTAAATTAAATAATGAATAAATATTATTAATAGTATTACATTATATTAATGTAATATAATGTTAACTACTACAGTATATTCAAAAGGTAAACCAAAGGTTGTCAAAATATATGATATCACTGAATTACAGAAATCAATTTTCATGGATTAATTTGTAATCAGTGACAGATCACAGTTTGTAAGAAATCTACTCACCCTTGCCTTTAATACTCAACACCCAGGTTTTTGAGATATAATCTAATAATTGCATATGTTACTCCACTTAGAACTCTCAGGTCTCTGAGGGAGTCTGAGTTGAAATGCTAACACCATAAAGTGTGGATTACGTTATTAATAATCATTAAATGTCTCCTGAACCTTTTTAAAATTGTAATTATATGGGAACAATGAAGCAATTATAAGGATCTAAAGAAAAGTACAAGAAATATGAGATCAATTGAGCTACATTCAATGTAATATGCCGCAATGGCTTTTCATTTAGACGAGTTGAAAAGGCCATTATTACTTATTTTAATATGTGGATCGGGTACATGGCTGTATGTCAATTGCCGCATTACTTTCTAACCTTTTTCACAACTAACAATATATCCGGGTAGCCGCATTCCAATGACGTTGAAATGAATTTCTTTGACCTCATTCTGCAAAAGAGCAGAGGTTCAAACTTGAAAGCTTCACCTCGTTTATTAGGTTCATTTCAGGATCGACGGTTTGTGAGCGATGCAAAAGCCTCCAATAACCCAATCAGGATTAGTTGCCCTTTGTAAATTTACACTCGAAAAACAAGCCAGAATTCATATCCCGAGGCTCATTTATGCTGCTGCTGAAAATGAGGGATATTGTGTCAGCGGGGCATGTATCATGGCATTTTATCAAAGCGAGTGTCATACACAAAGTGGTACTAACATCTGGAAAGCACTCAAAGAAAAGCAACGTTTCTCCGGCATGTTTTTATGGTCAAGGTAGTAAGTGCTTTTTTGAATGTAAAATCATCAAATTGGGCTTTCAAACTAGCAGCCTGCAATACTCAAGATGCAGTGCATGGAAAGGTGATAGCACTTGATTTGTTATATATTAAAAAAATAAAATAACAATCAGCCTTTTAGACACATCAGGGTTTTAGTCAAAGCATTCAAAAAGGAGCCACTGTCTTTTTAAGTACAGTCAAAAGTGTTGTCAGATGAATGCGTTTACTTATGCATTTTAGTTTTGATAATGATTAACAAATTATTCATGTTTACTGACCCATACATAGTCAATATTAAAGCATTTTCCTAACATTAGGTTAATTACTTGACTTAATTATACAGCATAGTACAAGCTTGATTAATATATTTAATTCTTTAGCCCTTAAAAAAAACAAACTGTGCCTAAACATCATTAGCATAGTCACTACAAACTTTTGATTTAGTATGAAGAAAAAGTGTGACGAAAGCCAACTTTTTCACAGAAACATCAATTATGATACATACTATTATGCCTATTTCACACTGCACGTGCAAGAAGAGCGCGAGTAGCATAAATGGAGAGCAGAAGCAGCAAGCAGGGGTTTGCCTTTCACACCGGCTGCATCTGCAGCTCAAAAAGGATTGGTTGCTGCTGCACAGACCAGTTTATTTCTGTCTATTCTATTTAGGTACCTACCTATCCATCCCTTTATCTATCTAATTTTTTTTTCTTTTATTTTTCATCTGCAGGCCCACGAAAACTTCCTCCAATGCTGTTTCCTTAACCTGCAACTTTTTATTTCACAAATAATATATATTCTAAAGAATTGTATGCTTCTCAAACTCTATGAGATGTCTTTTTAAGATGCACTCGGTCAGAAGACAACCGCATGTGAAATCATGTAATTTTGTTTTAATTGTCAGCATCATGTGGGCCTGTAGTTATAATAATGTTTACCCAATATAGTTATAATGATATTCATACATGAACAAAATAGTGCGCAACTTAAGCAAAACTAATACTAAAATTGTTTTGAATTGGGTTTTGTAGTTTGTGTGCAAGGGGCGGCACGGTGGCTCAATGGTTAGCACTGTTGCCTCACAGCAATAAGGTCACTGGTTAAAACCCCGGCTGGGTCAGTTGGTATTTCTGTGTGGAGTTTTGCATGTTCTCCTGGTGTTCGTGTGGGATTTCTCTGGGTGCTCCGGTTTCCCCCACAGTCCAAACACATAAGTTATAGGTGTATTGAATAAACTAAATTGGTCGTAGTGTATGTGTGTGAAAGAGTGTATGAGTGTTTCCCAATACTGGGATGCAGGTGAAAGGGCATCAGCTGTGTAAAACATGCTAAATAAAGTTAGCAGTTCATTCCGCTGTGGTAACCCTTGACGAAAAAAGGGACCAAGACGAAGAAAAATGAATAAGTTTGGGCCAAAATAAATATTTGTTACAAGTTCATTTGATTGACTAAAAAAAATCATATTTATTTAGAGAAAAAAAAAAATTCGACTTTTTACTGTCATTCAAGTGCTTTTGGTGATTAACAATGCAATGTCACTTCAATTGAACGTGAGCAGTGCGGCAAAAATTGACCCAGCGCTGAAACTATCACAACACTGGTGCTTCTGCGTGCAGTATGAATGCACTAATCTGTTAACATGGACGCCGAAAAAAACATGCATTGCTCACGCTCTACTTGCGCATGCAGTGTGAAAAAAGTTAAACTGTCTTTTTAGTCCCACTCACCGATTTATACCACAGACTAAAAAAAAGGCCGTGATTTCAATGGTAAATAACTGTAAAACGCTACAGTAAAATTCTGCAACCAGGTTAACATTAAGTTTACTCAAAGGCGTGGTCCACAATAGTTTTTATAAGGTTTGATTGTGTTTATGGGGTGCAAAACAATGTGTGTTCCTGATTTCTTTGTAAAAAAAAATAAAATCCTGTTATTTGTTCACATATCTTACCTACATTTTATACAGCTACCCAGCTAACACGGAAACGACCATCACATTTCCTGGTTCTTCCTATAAGGACCACCCTCAAAGGCCTCCGATTAGTCAGCAAACCTAATGTGTTGTGATTGGCGGATCGGCTTCACGTCACCAGGAAATTTCATGCTTGTCTTGAGTGCTGTCTGTCAGACTGTTATGGCAAGCTGTTTTAGCATTAATTACCCCTCTTGCCGAACTATATTTATGGATAGTCAGAACAAAGGTTTAAACAAAAAGGCTTGCCATAGACTATTAATAATGTCAATGAGGCCGTATCAGTTTAAGTCAGACACAGAAAATAAAGAGGACACAGCTGAACCTATGCAAACGCGACTTTGCGAAATATTTTTGACTGGTATGTTTTTTTGTTGTGGTTTTTTTTGTGGTAAGAGGAGTGTGGTCAAGCCATCAGCATTTCATTTCAGCATCCTATACTAAATAGAAAATGGTACATTATAAAGTGGCTTTAAAGTCTCCATATCTAATAGATAGCAGTTAAAATGGTCTACTTTTCATTTTTACTTTTCATTTTAAATTATTATTATACATTTTTTATAGTATAGAGTAGCAGAAAGGGAGTAAATACCAGATAGACAAACACCGGAATACTCCTGCAACAAAGAAAAATATTGTGCATTGTGTAAAGAAATGCATTGACCTTCTTTTCCTTCTGAATCTAACCCAGTGGATGTGACCATTCTTGCATTACATTGCGAATCCATTTCTCCTTCATGCTCTGGAAAACAAGAAAGTACAGTATTCACCCATATTATCTTTGCAAAACTTCATTTTAGGGCTATAAAATTTGTATTAAGCTAACAATATAATTGTTCACAGCGTCAAAAACTATTAAACTATAGGATTAAAAAAAATATAGCCAAATATTTTCACAATTTGCACCAATAAAGGAATTCAACATTAGTCTATTTATAAGTTGAACCTTGATTGTGGCATACTCGCAGACATGGTTTTGGAACCGGCATACTGTATATACCTGCTTTGGGTAAATCAAAAAAGTGTGAGCAACTATATTTTCACAATGTACCACTATTGCTTTTCTGTAATGCCGCGGTCACACTAAAGTTTGAGCTTGCGAAATTCTGTCATACAATTCAGCGAGAATAAAGATGTGAAAAAAGCAAACGATTGGTTCGTATTTTACATTTCTGCACAGAGAGATCAAGTTTTGATTTCCAGTTGGTCATACACAGCCACGTTCACCAAGCTTGAACTTTGCAAACTGCAAGCGTGTGTACGACAGGTTTCGCATTTCTGCTCTGTCCTATTCGTACGCGTATGAATGGAAGTCTATGGGGACAAAAAGTTAAATTAATATGCAAAACTGTTAACCAATCAAAGGCAAGGCAAGTTTATTTAGGGCGTACTCACACTATGTATAGTTGCCTTGAACTGGGCCAAAGCACGCTTGTCCCCCCTGACGGCCCGCATTCACATTAAATTCGCTCACGTCATCGATGATGCACTGGTCAGAAGCGCACTCGCTCAGCACAGCAGAGATTTCTTTAGTTATTTTGTTTGGCATGCAGTGACACGCAGTCAAATAGTTCGCCAAACAGATCAGCCGCTTTTGACGCTCATAAACAATCAAAGTCAAGCGTACACACTTCTCAAACGATCCGGGAAACGGGCCTGGGCACGGTTCAGATAGCATAGTGTGAGTAGGCCCTTATATAGCACCATTCATACACAATGGCAATGCAAAGTGCTTAACATAAACAGGAATAAAATACACAAGTGTAAGAAACTAAAAACAAATAATTAAAGTAATTAAAACCAGATTAAAATGTTAAGAGGATGAAAGAATGAAAAAGAGGACACAATGCTCAAAGCAAAGCTCTTCCAAGTATTGAAAGTTAGCTTCTTATCAGAACCTTGCTTTAAAATAATCTATTGCGCCGAATGATTACAATGAATGAATATTTAAATTGATCTCCAAAAACATTATGGAAGCAATAGGAAGTCATAATCATAACCACTTCAAGAAATGAATCATGTTTGCAAATCATCATGGTTGTGCTATACAGTAAAGCTTTATGCAACGAGGATTGTCAAAAAAAAAATTACATATTTATTTACAAAAACACTTACAAGGGTAATTGAACCATGTGCAGGCAGGACAAGGATTTATGACAATACAATACCAGACAACACATAAACTGAACTCAGGGGTATAAATACACAAGACATGATTGAACTAATAACAAACAAGGGAGAGACACAGGTGGAACTAATGAAACTAATAAATGGCGGGAAAACTAAACAAAGCAATCACATGACAATAATAGAAAGCACATGGAACGCAACACATGGGGAATCACATGACACAACAAATACACCAAGACAACATCTAGACACACCCAAATCGTGACACAATTAAGGCTGTGCAATATTGACAAAAAAGGGGATACTGTATTTAGCACAAGATATTTACCAACACTAACAAACATCAGAAAAGCACCCAAAACCATGTCAAGCGATTTTCTGCTTTCCTGTTGTTCTCTTAACATTGATTGCTTGATTGGTCATACACTATTTCAGCATTAATGCTGAAATTGTTAAAGATTTTTGGACAAGAAAACCAGCATGTCCACTCTGCTTGCTTTCAGAGATGTGTGATGACATGTAACTACACTGCCTGGTGTGCTTAAAAGTCTTTCAGACGGTGTGTTTGCATCAGGTCCACAAGGATACTTTTGTTTTAAATCAATCCTGTATTATAAACCATTGTGATAAGTATATCGTGATTTGTGCATTTGCAATATTTCAGGCGGAATTAAATGCATAAATAGTAGACTAATATTATTTAGACTTTAGTAGACTAATATTATTTTTTAAATAAAATTAGATGAATCCGTGTGAGGGACAAACTTCCTAATGCTGCGTTTACACCAGACGCAAATGAAGCATCAAGGCTGAGTAATGTACATGTTAAGACAATGCAAAGTCACGGATAAACATTCTGCCGCGAATGACGCAGCGCAAGTTGAGCATTTTGCATGAGTTGGAATTCTGAACTTCAACAGACATTTGCACCACGTTAAGCATTTTCTTTTAGGGGCGTGATTATGACGTAGCGAAATTTATTTGTACGTTCTGTGTCTGGTGTGAACACAGCATAAGTATGTACAGTGGTCCCTCATTAATCGTGGGAGTTACGTTCTAAAACTAACCGCAATAGGTGAAATCCGTGAAGTAGTCAGCTTTATTTTTTACTATTATAGATGCTTTAAAGCTGCAAAACCCCTCACTACACACTTTATACACTTTTCTCAGACAGGGATTAAGATTTTCACTTTTCTCTCTTGTTTAAACACTCTCAAAGTTAAAAACTTTCACAGAAAGTAAGTCCAGTATTATGGAATGAAACTAAATATCAAAACCATTTGATCTTCATTTATTTATTCCATAATGGCACTTTACAGCTGCCTAACTTTCACCTTCCTTTAGTAAGTCCAGAAGTCCAACTTTTGTGTGATGGTTAGCATCTTCCTCTGCCTTTTGGGTGCTACCGCAGGTGAGTTTGAGAGGGCTGAATGTTTCGTTGACATTGAGAAAACTTGCAAACATACAGTAGCGCACTTCACAGTCACACTTCCAGAGATCGAAGATTTATGTCGATTTGGCAATGTGAACGCATTCTGTACTGTACAGGAGACACGACATGGAAGAGACTGATTGACAATGGTCTACAGCCAATTAGAACGCAGAACACAATGAGCTAATCAGAACGCAGAACACAATGCGCTGTAAAAAAAATGCATGTCAAACTTTCCACACATATTTAGAAGCCATTGTACATGACAATAGAGGGCAAACAGATCCTGTTCTTCCTTTCGTGGCATGTGATTGTATGTCAGAAGAAGCTTGATTAGGCATGGTTCACTGTCACTGTATTATTATAGTGTCTCAGCTTTGTATTTAATAATGGTGATAAATCTCTATAAACCAATATTGCCTGGAACCAGGTCTAGCTCCACTCTTTCTAGATACTCTTTGAAAAGGGTGCCAAAAAAGGTAAGGTATGATTCACTCTTTGGTACCTTTGACAGAGGAAACTGACATAAATACGTGACATATGGATCGTTTCCACTGACTGGTACAGTACTGTACAGTTCGGGTCGGTACGGGTCACCTTTATCAGGCTTGCGTTTCCACTACCAAGGGTACCCTTTTGGTGGGCGTGGTGTATGACAGAAAGTTTCAGTCGACATCATTTTCGCTGGAGAAAATGTCAATGTTAAGTTGTAAAGAAGTTTATATAACATATCAAACAGACGCTTTATACACATAAATACTTCTGTATAAATGTTTATTGCTAACTTTTCTATGAACATGATTTGATTATAACTGCAGATCAATGACAGTGCGAAACAGCCTACTGTGACATCTGCAATTATATTAAATGAATAAATAAATGCAACATATATGAACACATATAGACCCTTTCAGTCTCCGATATGTTACCAACTACAGAAAAACTTCGAACAACAGACATTTAGTCCTTATTTAAGTTCAAAACATAACGAAATATAGCCCACAGTCAGTGCAAACCACTCATGATTAAATGTGTCTTTAATCTTCAGCAGCACATGTAGCCTCTGTTAGACAGCAATTCCATCATTCCAAGTTCATAATAGTTCAAAAGGTGATGATAATAGTTAAACATAGTTACTTCTCCTTTGTTTGCTCGCACTTCACTCTCGCGATTGTTAGCTTTCCGACAGGATCGAGTTTTAAAAGCACGTCAATAATCAAGTGCATGTTATTATCATCAGCACAAGAAGTTTGTTATTTCAGATATAGACGCGCAGATACAGTATATCTGCTCTCATTTTTGGCTTTGTGGCTGTTCATCAAGACGACGACAAGGTTTGCTTGAGCCCGGGTCGACCATGGCTCATTACTGTATATATATTTACGGTGTAAAAGATCTCTTGGCTGTGTATTTTAAACATGGCGGCTCTTTTATTTTCATTCAGGCTTGTTGCGTAAGCCAATGACTTATCTCTGTAAAGCAGCGTTCAGCTGCGGTCTAGCTCCGCCTTTTGGTACCCTTTCTTGTGTTTGGTACCCTTTCGAAAGGGTGGCAAAAAAGTGGTATGGTTCGGTACGTCTTTTGACAGTGGAAACGGCCATAAAAGCGTACCAAACCGAACCGTACTGACCCCTCAGTGGAAACGGGCCATTAGTGTATTCTTCTGTATTAAACCAAACAGCTCAGTGGAAATGGGTAATTGGAAAGGGTTTTTCCACCAGAAACTTACTCATCTGACTTGACACATATGCAGGTTGCCAGATTGACGACACCAACAAAAACAAGCATTCCTGACGATCGAGTCTTAAGCCTGATTTATACTTCTGCATTGAGTGCATGCGGATGGTCCAACAATACAAAATGTAACTACATAAAGTTGACAACGCATAGTGGAAGGTTTTTGATTGGTCGGCTTGGAATTATTGACGAGTGTGAATGTGGCTGAGAACTGTGGAAGATAAACGTGCCTGGTGGCATGAGTGTTTAACATTTGTCGAATCCTAGAGACTTTTGTTTTGTGTTTACTTCATGATTAAAGTTGTTGCATGCCAACCAGTTTCCACATTTGAACAAGCAAGTTTGAGCTACTTGTATAGTAAGTTACTATTACAGGTATTTCCAACACGATCTCACAGCAATTCTTAACTTTTTGGTTTAGTGGATAATTTGTAGGAATTTGTATAACTTATTCGTACAATTTAGTACGATATGCTCATCCCCCAATGATGGTTGGGTTTAAGGGGTAGGGTTTAGTTGGGTGCCATGTTTTCATTTTTAAATCGTACATTTTTGTATGAAAGAACAACAAATTAAGCTCTAAAGTTATGTTTACTGTAAACAGAACACCAAACAAACTCAACACAGAGGAACATTAAAACCTCACTGCCATCTAGAGTTTCTCCAGATCTCACAATTTTGCCTGTGCTTGATTACATTGAGGCAGCCTTCAAGTCTCAAATTGAAATACGTTGTTTTCTGCCAAGGCAAACCGGGGTAACAAAATATAATTGGGTATACTAGAGGTGGGTGGAGTTACACAGACCAAAACAATATCCGATATCCCAACACTGAATGCACAATTTCAAAAGAGAATAACTGACTTTAGCATTGTTTCTCAGATCAACAAGTATGGTAACCTTGTACACTACCTGAAAAGAGTCTTGTCGTCTATCCCAGTTGTAAAAGCAACAAATAATAACTTGACTTCAAGTTGATCAGTTGGAAAAGTGGCAGAAGCTAGATTTTTCGGATGAATCATCTGTTTAACTCACAGTCATCACAAATACCGCAGAAGACCTATTGGAACCTGCATGGATCAAAGATTCTCACAGAAATCAGTCAAGTTTGGTGAAGGAAAAATCATGGTTTGGGGTTACATTCAGTGTGAGGGCATGCAGGGGATCTGCAGAGTGAATGGCATCATTAACAGCCTGAGGTGTCAAGACATTTGTGCTGCCCATTACATTACAAACCACAAGAGAGGGCAATTCTTCAGCAGGATAGCGCTCCTTCTCATACTTCAGCCTCCACATCAAAGTTCCTGAAAGCAAAAAAGGTCAAGGTGCTCCAGGATTGGCCAGCCCAGTCATCAGACATGAATATTATTGAGCATATCATATTATTGAGGTAAGATGAAAGATTAGTCATTAAAGATGAATCCAAAGAATCTTGAACTCTTAATGAACTTGATGAACTAGACAATATGAATTCTTTTTCCACTGCATCATGACTTTATTTTCTATACTGTACTTTATTTCTGTTTAGTGACAAGACTTTTGTCTAAGCAAAGTCAGACCTTACTCTCCTAATTAAATAATTAAAAATCAAGGCATGATCATATTTTATTTAGGTAAAATAAATATACTCTAGAGGCATTTGCTTCTGATACCAAATGATCACCTAGAGGTCAAGTTATATTTGTTTGGTCCTAAAACTTGGATAGGCAACAAGACTTTTGTCAGGTAGTGTATGTTTCTTAATTCACATAACATATTGTAGTATTTTTATGTTTTAGAAGTGTTACAAACTTGCACACATAACCTTTATCTGGCAACATTTTCCGCCATAACCCATTTTAACTACATAACCCAGGTCACCATGATATAATCAGGTTATAGTTAAACCAGATGTGCTTTTTTTAGTCTGCCAATTAAAAAAAATGGTGCAACTAATAATAATATATCGCAAAACAGATGAGAGAACAAAACATTCAAGAGAGTAAAACTAGAGGAAGGATCTGGATGCTGGACAGTTTGAGACATGAGCAAGCTCGTGTGTGTGTATGTGTGTGTGTGTGTGTGTGTGTGTGTGTGTGTGTGTGTGTGTGTGAAAGTTTTCCCCTAGACCCATAGAGAGCTGAGAGGGCAGCTGAGGTGTTATCGGATCAGGAAGACCACACTTCCTCCCAGAGAATTCCTGGAAGAGAGCAAAATCTCACACAAAGACCGGAAGAAGCAATGTGACGGAGAAAGAGGGGAGCTGAAGGGAGGACATCTCAGAAGCACTTTGCACTATGGAACAGGTCAGAAAGAGCCATGAAGAGACGGTGTTCTCTGTTTGATTGGCATTGACACACACACAGGTCAGTTCTTGTCCTGGCCCTGGCCATGTTCCCGATGCTTTGCTTTTGTTGTGAGTGTTCAAAGACGACCTGAGAGAGAAGCAGCTCACCTCTGCAGTCTAAACAGTCGACTGAACACGCAGAATTACAATCGGCAATACAATTTGTTGTGTGTGTGTGTGTGTGTGTGTGTGTGTGTGTGTGTGTGTGTGTCTAAGTGTGCATATGTGTGTGTTTATGTAAAAATGCACAACAGACTTAAATTTAAAAAGCTCTGAAATGTCATTTTATGAGTAAATGAGTTAATAGATGTTCACCTTTAACCGCACATCAGTTTGATAATGCATTATGAGTTCTATATTATGCAACTATTTTATAAATGCTTTAAGCCATGAAAGGTTGTGTGTCTGTGCCATAACAAAGTAGCTTTATTAAAGTTTAAAGAAATATTCTGTTATACACCATCTAATTATAAAACCTAAAAAAACACTTTTAAATAAGTAATCTCAACAATTATCTCATTTAATTATAAATTTGCTTTAACCAATTGACAATGTACACATACAGGTACAAAAAAACTAAACTAAAACTAAAATGTCACAATAAACAAAACAAAAAAAAAATAATAATAATTTGATCAAATATTGTTTTACACAGAAAGAGGCCCAAAAGCCATGTGAGGAATGCAATAACAAAAAAAGTGACATTAAATACTTATTTGTTACAAAAATCTTTATATTTACTGTATTTAATTTGTTTTTATTTTAAAGGGTTGGTCCAGAGTGTATTTTTAAGACTTGATTGTGTTTATAAGATGCAAAGTAATATGTAATCATGCTTCGTTTGTAAAAAGTCACGTTTTTTTTCATATACCTAAATACAGCTACTTAGCTAACATGAAAACCACACAAACATGTCATATTTCCCAGATCCTTTGAAAGGCCCACCCTTAAGAAGCTTTGATTGGTCAGCTAATATAATGTGCTGAGATTGTAGAATGTGCTCCAAACGTGATCAAAACATGAAATTTCTGGACAGAAATTTAAAACATGGAGCAATCACTCGCTGTTTTAAATGTCTAATAAGCTTTTTTAATCCCGCCCTTTTTCGCAGCGTCGCACGACAGAATATCGCATGCTAAAACTCTAATGTGACCGCAGCTTTAGTTTATAAATAAACTTAACTTACAGTCTGAACTTTTTTCTTTTAATGATGTAAATTCCTGACATAAATTTTTCCTGCACCTTGTCTTCTACCTTCACATTTATTTCTTTGTTTTTTGGCTGGCAGCTGAAGCTGCTTGGCGCTTACGTGACGTGTTACATGATAAAAAAGTTACTTTGATTTGTACTAGGCCTTCGTATTGTGACCTTATTAAAGAACTTAATAAAATATGAAATTACATATTCCCAAATATTAATATAGGCTATAGAGAATTGCACACAACATACATAAACTTTTAAATTTTGTTTTTAACGACCTGCCACACAAATAAAGTGACAATTTTACATAAATACAATTTTAAATACATACATCCATACATCACTGGTATTTACCTCTGATTATCCTGGATGCTGCAATATATAAAAAAGCATATGATTGCATATGTGTGCATAATATAAATTGGGAAGATTAACTCTCAATGCTTGAAACGTTATTACACAACACAGCACTCGCACTCCAGACTGTCAAGAACATACTTAAGACTGTTTGCCGAGACTGTGGATTAAATAATGTTGCAAATAATGTTCAATTTCAAGTACACACCAATCATTTAGCTCAGTGTGTTGTGCAGGAGCCACAGGTTGTAATTTTGTTTAGCTTGTGAGTGTTTTATTTTTTACTCTTAAAGAAATGGTAACCACTGCCTTGCATCATATGAATCAACCAAGAAAAATCACTAATGTTCAACTGAAAAAAGTCACATACAGCATAGATGGCTTAAATTTCCAGCAAATACTCATTTCTGAGTGAGCTACCACTGTAACGTCACACATGAACACTATTTGAATACAAAAAGTAATAACACACACACATTTTGCTGCAGCATTTGGCTAACACACCAACATTACTTCCCATTAAAGTGCTGTTCAAAGGGTTCTGCTCAATGTGGAATTGCCCTGAGCTCTGCAGAGCAGAAAACCTTGTAGTTCCATGAAGTATTGATACTAGATCAATATGACACATCGGAATAAGTTAGGAATGCTGGAAGTAGTCCGGAAAGTCCCATTTTTTCGCTCTGGCAAGAATTTAAAAGGAAGTATCCGAGTAAACTCAACGAGACAATTGTTATTAGACAATAAAATGCATGAGGAGTGTCAAGATGGATGGATTTCAAAATGTGTGTGTGCACTTTTTGTCTTCAAATCTCTCAACCAGCAAGACAACAAACACAGGAAGTCGTTATTCTCGTTCAGGGTAGAATTAGGTCAATGTCGTACACCGTCATCCAGAAAAAGAGCTTATCGTAGCAAACCACATTCTAACGCTAATAGACATCAGCTCATAACTGGAGAGAGAGCACAAGAAAGAAGTCTTGTGATTGACTGCATGTGTGTCTCTATGTCAAAAGAGCATGGTATGATGGGAAATGAGAAAGAGAGATATCCCACAGCTGTGTGGGATCATGTTATGGTTGACTGGTTTAAAGCCCGTTTTAACTGCTGTGCCAAAATGTCCGTGTCTGAGATCACCATGACTATGACTGGACAGAACACCGGCCTCATGAGCTCTCAGAGATTAGTGCTGATGGAAATCAGTCCATCCATGCAGAAAGAGAGAGAGCAAGGGCATAGGTTTGGTACAGAAGTGCTAAATCAAAGTACACACGTGCTTCTACCCACACTACTGGTTTCCAAACCTCCTCCTGGAGGGCGGTTTAGCTCCAGTCTGTTCCAAAACACTTGCCTGGAAGTTTCCAGCAATGATGAAGGCCTTCAACAAAACAAGCTTACCTCTATTCTACACTAAATAGCAAATATTTAACGACCCGCACTGTATAAAAATAAATAAATAAATAAATAAAAATCCATTAGTTAACAGCTTCCGTATTTTGTGGTTCACATTTGTTTATTTATGGTTGTGAATTGCATTATTGGAGTTCAATTTATGCTCTATCGACTTTTTGAAAATTCAACCCTGCAGATTAACAAAGTGACTTTTATTGGCATTTTAGTAGCAAACAAAGATGTATTTTAATGATGCCATGACTGAGTATGGAATCATGGGAGTTGTCATCTCACATCCTTTAGGACTCCTCTTGCTTTCCCCTTTCACAAATACAGACCTTTCCAAAAAAATTACCAGCAATTTTCTGGAAAGGGATCATGCGTGAACAGGCCCTTTTTGAAAATACCGGTAAATCGATTTTCTGGAAAGAGAAGTTGTAACATGACCGGTAATTTGACGGAATGCTGTGCAGTGTGAACGCAGAGGGAATAATTAAAAAAGCACGTTAACTCACTGATGTGAGATGTCTAATCCATGCAATCAGAACATTCAGACGCATTCACATATTCACATTCTCATTCATTTTCTTGTCGGCTAAGTCCCTTTATTAATCCGGGGTCGCCACAGCGGAATGAACCGCCAACTTATGCAGCAAGTTTCTACGCAGCTGATGCCCTTCCAGCCGCAACCCATCTCTGGGAAAATTCACATCCTCGCTATTTATGAAAATAAAAGCCTTTGAATGTTTTTCCGGACACATTTAGCCGCTAGATGTTAGCCAGATAACATTTCTATGTTCCTTTTTAATGCCAACTGTGTAAAAATTTATCGATAAAATGCTTATAATAAACCTCTGTTTGTTAACCTTCAAGCTCTGCTTCAGTTGCTTGATGCGTGCTCCGGTGAGCGCCAGCACGCACACATATTATGTACATTAGAGCTGCACAATTATTCAGAAAAAGATTGCAATCTCGATTCAACCTCTAGACGATCTTAATCCAGCATTTCTACGATTCTGCCAATCATATTTTCAAGTTCAGGAGAGAAGCAAAAGCGGCTGCAAGTGTCTTTTCATTGTTTCACATACATTGCTCAGCGACAAATTATGTTGAAAGAGTCACATACTGTATTTATAAGGTAGAATTCACCTAAAAAGTGTAATTTTTGTCTTCATATAATGCTGTATTCGCGGCTAGGAAATCACATGTGACGTAAGCTGCTGACCGTGAGCTGTTATCACAGAGAGGGCGGGCGCACACCCTACTTAATTATAGACGCGCACGTCTACTTTAGTGAACAGAACATGCTGTGAGTAACAGGTAATAAAGTTGTAAATAATATTCAGTTTGTGGCACAGAGTGATCGTTTGAGAGCCGCGCGCGAAGTATGAACAGCACTTAGCAGTGAAAATGAAACCGAAAGCGTGCACATCATTTAAACAATCATATCGCATTTTAGAGTTAAGATTGCGACAAGCATTTGATATTTTTTTTCTTTCATAGCGAAAACACAGTTGTGCATGAAAATACATGTTTGCACTGTTAAACTACTCAAGCCTATATAATGTTTATTTTACCAGTGAATTAAATGGTCTAATAATGTTGTTAATGACAGATAAAGCAAAGGCTGATATCTCAAACATAATTCAACATCAGACTTATTATAAGTAGAATAGAATTATTTATAGAAACCAGTAGACCTACACATAATATTATTGTTGTTTTACCATATGTTTGAGAAACAACAATAATAATTGCAGACTCATATTAACCTTTATTTTACATCTACAGAATCTTGAGAAAATCAAGATCTTTAATTTAAGCAAAAAAATAAAAATAAAAAAAATCGCGATTCTCATTTTTGCCAGAATCGTGCAGCTCTAATTCATATCTTGACATGCGAAAGTGTTCCTCCATATGTTTTCAACTACGTTGTTCACAATACAGGGGGATTCAAAAAGAATACCACATCTTTCGAGTTAATGTCACTCGAGTGTCTGGAGGGGTCATATTGAACATCTATGAACTTGTTTTCTACTGAAATAAAAACTTTGTTAAGTACTCTTCATGTTGATTAATTACCCAAAGTTCCATCATGTTTCTTTGATTAAATACAGACTTTCACAGTTGTGGTATGCTTTTCTAATCACCCTGTACTTATCCATCCACTGAATTTGTAATGTACTTAAATGTGCAAGCATTTACCTGGTTAGCACTTCTGCCTTTGGATGTCTCTGGGACAAAGCAGCTGAATGAACGTTAAAGCTTTAAATAAAAGTGAAACCATTAACAAAAGCCCGACCCCTTCTATGTTTACAAAAACAACTGCAGCCATTTACAGCTCATTTCTAGTTAATGATGTCAAAATTTAATGCTACTTTGGAATGGATGTGCAAATAGTCTTTTCCGAAATAAATTCCAGAATGTCCTTGCCTGTGTGAACAGCCCGTTTCTTTATTTACTGGTAAAGTCGTTCCAGAAAATTTTCGGATATTTTTTTCCGGTATCACGACGTGAAAGGGGCTTATGACAGTTTGTGTTCATTGAAATATAACTTGAAGCATTCACACTTGTCAAACAAACCAGGAAGTGCGTCAGAGCACATTTCAGATAGCCTAGTGTGAGTACTACCTTATAGTGGAAAAAAAAAAGTTGTAATCAGAATGCAGTGGACAGGATTACACAGAGGTTTCTCTGAGGTCTAAAGGTTAATTTAAACTTCTGTGTCAAGCACATGTGCATCTTCTGGTGCAGCCTTCGCGCGGTCGCATAGCCCTCATCGTGGCCATTGCCAACATGCACATTTCAAAACATTTAACTACACGTCAAAACGACACAAATCGCAAGCTCTGTGACTGGTCGGCTTGGTAGCGCTGGTGACTGTGGGCTGGACCGAGAGCCATGCGAACCCGTTGGAGCGAGTGTTTACAAGTTTCGAGTGCTGTAAAGGAGCTCCAGATGGAAACTGTTGTTTTGTGTTTACCTCATGATTAAAGTTGTTGCATGTCCGCCGGTTCCCGCCTCTGAATGAGCGAGTTTGAGCCACTTGTACATTAAGGTAGCATTTAGAAAAGAACAAAACACTACCGAAAAAAATCGATACAGATAAGCATAAAAACCTGACTGCCAGCTAGCATTTCGGAAGTGTTAATGCACAGCAACGCGCAAGGCATCCCTGTTAAAAAAAATCCAGCTTAAACCAACGTAGGCAGGTTGGCTAGTTTTAGCTGGTTGACCAGGCCGGTTTTAGAGGGGTTTTGGCCATTTCCAGGCTGGTTTCCAGCCTGGTCTTAGCTGGTCAGGCTGGAGAATGACCAGCTAAATCCAGCTAAAACCATCTTGACCAGCCTGGTTTAAGCTGGACATAGCTGGTTTGGGCTGGTCATCTCCCAGCCTGACCAGCTAAGATCAGTGCCAATGCCAATACAGGGAGAACTTCACACAGAAATGCCAACTGATCCAGTCAGGGCTCAAACCAGCTACCTTCTTGCTGTGAGGGAATCATGCTACCCACTGCACCCCCATAATGCCCAAAGTTAGGATTTAAACCTAACTGAAAACTTTCAGAATATTTCCTTAAAAAAGTAAAGAAAGTTAAATTCACACATCAAAAGAATAATTTCAGATATTTCTGTACTATTTCTAGGTCACCATTAGTACAATTCCTGACACTAACACTTTTGGGAATCATGTCAAACTTAACTTTTCACTCAATCTGTTATACTGTTAAGAGCATTTGAAAAGAGCAAAGTAGAAAACTGTGTAACAGAAGCGTTTTCTCTTTCGCACCCCATTGTATGCTACATTCAGTCACAACTGCAATTGCTAGAAATTTTATTCCGAGGTAGCTCTTAACTTCCAAAATCGACACCCATGAGAGAAAATAATAGCTCGAAAGAGAGGCAGCGAGAAATATTTAAAGGCAAGGGGAGAGGGTCAGATTAGCAGGTATTGCGGAACAAAAAAAAAATAAACCTTGAAAATGTATTCATCTAATCTACATCTGAATCAATTGCCCTTGCCCTAGAATAAAGGCACTTTTATCCTTCATAGGCCTCCCAAATGCACACTGAAACACACGTTTCAACTCTCTCTCTCACTCCTTTTGCTTCAAATACTATGTTCAGAGTCAGAGAGTGTGAGAGGAATAAAATATATAAAACAGACTGGAACCTTCTCTCTCTCTCTCTCTCTCTCTCTCTCTCTCTCTCTCTCTCTCTTTCACTCTCCATTTGTAGGATGGATTGTTTCCGTAGTCGTTTCCTGCTTTGTCTTATTTTAAGTTCTTGTCAGGGTCGAGGAGAGGAAATGGTGCCAGCTGTCCACTTTGTCAACTTCCCCCACCAAAGACTTGCAATATATATATACACACACACACACATAAATGTATGTAGACGTCTGTGAAGGACCACACTAGGGCAGAAGGGTGGAGGTAGCTGGATTTAATGATGGACAGTTTTCACACAGTGGAAAAAGCAGCACATCGCCTGAGGAAAAAAGAACAACTGTAAATGTTTTGCTTTCCTATTACTGGGCTGGAACAACCCTACCAGTCCGCACGACTACCAAACCAACATCTCCATCAAAAAAGACGCAAGGAAATCCAGACGTTTCTTTGCAGTTAATGTTTTGCGACTGGTATAGAGCGCAAAAATCACACACAAAGACACAACGCACACATTCAAAGCGAGTGTGTGTGTGCTGACACAGGCGTAACGGCGCTAAACAGCAAATTAGCTGACACACAGCACGCAAGATCAAAGCCGAGAAGAAAGGAGCAAACAAGACTGCCTAAGCTCATTAAAAAAGCCTCTTTATTAGCATCAAATTGAGAACTTTTTGCCTTTGCGAGGGATAAAGGAAAGAAAATAGAGAAGGAGAAAGAGGGGAGAGAGGAAAGGAGGATCGCGAGCTGCTAATCACATTATTAAAATGACTTTGAGTCCTGGATTTGACACAGCGCTCGTTTTGTGATGGAGGGAGAAAATTAGCAGGATAAAAGGAAAGCTAACGGCTCATGTGGTGTGACTGATCCTGCGAGTTAAAGCAAACGGGGATTAAACAGAGAGATGACTGGCTAAGTTAAAGAGCGATGGAGAGATAAGAAGAAAAAGTCAAAGAATCAGAGACAGAAACAAAATGAGAAGAGGGAGAAGTGAGCATGAACTGGAAAAAGGAGAGTGCGCTCTATCTATTGACTTCAGAGGAAACTTCTATTGCTATTTCATAGCTCAGGAGATTTGACGGAGCTCTTGCAGATAAAGTGATAGTTCATCAAAATTCTATCATTATTTACTTGCCCCCGTGTCATTCTAAGCTCAACTGCAGTATTTCTTCCCTGCGGAACTCAAAAGAAGACTTTAAGAAAAAATATATATATTTACCCCCCCATCTAAATGAGTCTTTCTGTCAAACCAACCACATTTTCAGAAACCTCCCTTGCTCAGTTATTATATTTAATATTATATTATTATCATAATATTATTTTTAATAGTTTAATAATATTTTTTTCTGAATATAAAATAAATAAAAAACGATAAAAGCAAATATATCACAGGTCATTGATGAATATTTATTGAGTAATCCTATTTTGTAATAAACAGAAATTTCATCAGATTTAAAGCACAAAAAATATTTTATAAAGATGACAGATTCATTTTACATACACACGCACACACACACACAAACACACAGTTGAATATGAATAACTTTGAAGATATTTTGTCTGAAACAGGTATGACTGGACACAAATCTTAATGATCTGTCCATGCGTGATCATAGGGAGAACCAGATGACTAATAGTTCTGTCCCACTTTACATTAAGTGTCCTTAACTACTACTTACATCAAAAACAAATACAATGTACTTACTGTGTTTATAATGTATCTGAGAACACTTGTGGTGCTTCTGAGTTGGGATAGAAGTTGGGTTATGAACAGGTTTGGTGGTGTGGGTAGGTTTAAGGGTGGGTTAAGGTGTAAGGGATGGTCAACAGTGTATTTACAAATGTAATTACAAAAGTTAATTACAGATGTATTTACATACATGTATTTAATCAAGCATAAGTACACAGTAAATACATGTATTTACACAATAGGTTCATTGTAGAAAACTATTAATTCCTGTGTAAGTACATATTAGTTAAGGCCACTTAATATAAAGTGGGACCAATAGTTCTAGAAATTGCAACAGTAGTTGGAAAGGAGGAAAGCTTTTGTAAAAAACAAAATGTTTGGAAAAACTTGAGGGATGAGTTTGTTAAAGCCAAAAAGAGAGGCCATGGCAAAAGTGGAAACACAGGGGGGTTTAATACACAATTACAGAATATGTTTTTCCACCAATCATAGATTTTACACAGATGTACAGTTAAAGTCAGAATTGTTAGCCTTCCCTTTGATTTATTTTTTTTTCTTTTTAAATATTTCCTTGATGTTTAAAAGAGCAAGGGAATTTTCACAGTATGTCTGATACTATTTTTTCTTCTAGGGAAAGTCTTATTTGTTTTATTTTGGCTATAATAAAAGCAGTTTTTAATTTTTAAAAACCATTTTAAGGTCAAAATTATTAGCCCCTATAAGCTAATTTTTTTCGATAGTCTACTGAACAAACCATCGTTACACAAAAACTTGCCTAATAACCCTAACCTGCCTGATTAACCTAATAAACCTAGTTAAGCCTTTAAATGTCACTTTAAGCTGTATAGAAGTGTCCTGAAAAATATCTAGTCAAATATTATTGACTGTCATCATGGCAAAGATAAAAAATCAGTTATTAGAAACGAGTTATTAAAACTAATATGTTTAGAAATGTGTTGAAAAAATCTTTTCTCCATTAAACAGAAATTGTGGAACAAAATAAACAGAGGGGCTAATAATTCAGGGGGGGGGGTGGTGCTAATAATTCTGACTTCAACTGTATATATTACAGTTTTTTATTTTAAAGCAATTAAACAGTCACAAAACTAAAATGAAATAACCAATTATTTCTTTGATAACTGGAAATTAATATTTGAACCTGTCAGTTTACAATATACTGATGCCCTGTTTTTCTAGGCTTTACTGCATATTACTTTAAAACATATTTGTAGAGCAAGCAACCCATGTTTTCCTGTCACTAATATGTTAATAAACTTTAATAGGTTGAAATGTTTGAGATATGAACAAGAGCATGTGATGTATCAAAGTTTGATTTCAAAAATGTTGAATACTTATAATTATCTTTAGAATCATTAAAATAATTTATAAAAGTATTTACGGTAGTTTCAAATCTTGAAGAATATCAATGATATGACATAGTTCCTGAAACTTGATACTTCTTTGGTTGTCCGTCTGATTTTACGGTCGGTTTCTTTTGACCGCCCCCTGTCATTTTAAAGAATATCACAATGGCAAATGCGTCAAGTATAAAAACCTTGTCCGTTTGGTTAGGTGCACGCGCAGTCAGCGGAGGTCCACGACACAGCGCAAGATGAAAGTAGAAAGATCTCAGCCGTCACAAAAACCCCTCCTTTCACTCTCCTCCGTTCTGTAATGATTCCTCACAGCAAACGTGAACACTGTAGTGGCAACTTTGCACACAGCGTGTCTTCACAGTTCACAGCGTGTCTTTACTGGGAAACACCCATACACACTCATTCACACACACACACATATATACACTACGGACAATTTAGCTTATTCAATTCATCTATAGCGCATGTCTTTGGACTGTGGGGGGAAACTGAAGCACCTAGAGGAAACCCACACGAACAAGTGGAGAACATGCAAACTCCACACAGAAATGCCAACTGACCAACCCAGGATTCAAACCAGCAACCTTGTTGCTGTGAAACAACAGTGCTAACCACTGAACCACCGGAATAATAATATTAATAAATAATATTTACCTTAAATATACATTTTTACTTTTGTTGAACAATATACATTTGTTTCTGTGGTTTAATAAACATTTTCTGTGCAGAAAAACCAGGTGAGTCACTTTACAGAATTCTTTCTCTTTTAACTTTTTAATTTAAAAGATTAAAAAAAAAAAACTTACAGTATATTGAAAATAGAATTGTATCTGTTATTTATTTCACAAGAACGACCAAACTCTCTTTATAATGACCATGTCTGTCAAGCTTCTAGTGGAACAAAGAAATGAAATAAATGTGATCCATATGCTTCTTCTCACGCAATATGACGGCTTAGGGTAATGAAACGTAGGTAGCTATTCACTCTCTGCTTCTTACTGTTTCACCTACGCTGAGCGCTTGGAATCTCATTTGAAATGTTCAGGTCCAAAAATGTTGTTTCACACTAGATTTATCATAAACGAAGAACCAACGTACAATGAGATTTCTGAGCTGAATAACACATTTAGTGGAAAAATAATAAGTAAAGATTGCTTTGTCTGGCACATTGAGCTAGCAAATAAAAATTCAAAAGACTGGGAACATACAGCATGAGTCATATGGACAACTATTATTGTGAATTTTTTAGATTGTAGAGTCAAGGACGGACTTTTTCATTACAAGCTTATCACAGATCAAAATAATAATAAAATATATTAAAAACCTCATACATTATCATTCATCCATACATTATTACAATTTGCATGAATTTACTAAATAAATAAACACAAACAAAATGTTAATAAAATAGTAAAATGATAAATTGAGAGAAGCATATACTGTAGTTTAGATAAATTCAACTCTTAACTGTAAAGTACACAATGAGAAAGCTCTTACTAAAATCTCTAACAAGCTAGATCACTGGGGCAAAGGCATTATTTTCTTTCCACTTTATCTTCTTTATTTTTCAGCTTCCTCTAAAGTTATGTTGGAACACACCACTGCTTTTTTATAGATAAATAATCTAAAAATTGAACTGAAGCTCCAGAGAAGACACATTATTTCAGTCTTGTTCTCAGGAGGAGCTGAGAATCGAGAGACTTCACACTTCTCACCAGAATATCATGATTTGCTTCAATCTCTATATAAAACATTGCACAGAGCATCATGGAAATTATCTACTGTAGCTGTAATGTTAACAAGAGGTGTATAATGTTAGTAGTTACAATACTGAATGCAAGCCAAACATTACAAAGCAAAATGTAACACAACCAAATTCCATAGTAATAATAAAACGAATGTTATGGTATGTTTTTGACGTTGTGTTGTACGGTCGAATGCAATCCTGTCAGTCTCTGTTATGTTTTGATTTGCATGGTTAACCTTTGAGTGGACATAAAAAGGTCAATAGTAAAGGGGTTCAAAGTTAATGACATTTGACCTTTGAATTGTAAAACTTGCAGTGCATAGAAATCAGCACCTTTCAAAGCATTATCCAAGTAAAGAACACTTTGCTTTTTTGAAGGTAAGCTAATTTTACAACTTCCTAAGAATTAAACAGTTGAGTTATACCATTTTTTAATCCTTTCCACTCATCCTGGTAGGAGCATTTTAGCTTAGCATAGACTACTGAATCAGACTATGAATCTATTTAGCCGATCTGGTGGGAGCCTTTTATCTTAGGTTAGTTTAGCTAAGCAAACACTATTGAATCAGATTATGAATCCATTCAGCCGATCTTCCAGTTTGGTGGGATCATTTTATCTTAGCTTAGCTTAGCATAAACTATTGAATCAGATTATGAATCCATTCAGCCGATTTTAAGGTCTGACAAGAGCATTATAGCTTATCTAAGAATAGACAATTGAATTTGATTATTAATCCATTCAGCCAATCTTCCAGTTTGGCGGAAGGATTTGAGATTATCTTAGCTTAGCTTAGCATAGACTATTGAATCAGATTATGAATCTATTCAGTCGATCTTCCCGTTTGGCGGGAACATTCTATCTAAGTTTAGCTTAGGATAAACTATTAAATCAGATTATTAATCCATTCAGCCAATCTTATGGTCTGGTGGGACTATTGTATCTTAGTTTAGCTTAGTTTAACATAGACTATTGAATCAGATTATGAATTCATTCAGCCTATCTTATGGTCTGGCGGGACCAATTTAGCTTAGCTTAGTTTAACATAGACTATTAAATCAGATTATGAATCCATTCAGCCAATCTTTCGGTTGACGAGAGCATTTTAGCTTAGCTTAGCTTAGCACACACTATTGAATCAGATTATGAATCCATTCAGCCGATCTTCCCGTTTGGGGGAGCATTTTATCTTAGCTTAGTTTAGCATAGACTATTGAATCAGATTATTAATCCATTCAGCCAATCTTCTGGTCTGGTGGGAGCATTTTATCTATGCTTAACTTAGCATAGACTATTGAATCAGATTATGGATCCATTCAGCCGATCCTCTGGTCTGGCAGGGGCATTTTAGCTTAGCTTAGCTAGCTTAGCTAGATAGACTATTGAATCAGATTAGACTATGGTACGTCAGCAAAGTTTATTGATTATTCCGCCGAAATGAGATAATTTTTCTTAGCAATATTGGACAAGAAACTAGCAACTTTTCATTTTCCATTAGCATTAGTACAAAATGAATTTAAATAAGTCAAGATTTAAATAGAAAAAATATTGAAACTCTTTGGTCATTTTTGAGTGAGATGCTAATGGTCTAATCCATTTCAAAGATCTATGCCAA
Source organism: Danio rerio (assembly GCF_052040795.2). NCBI lineage: Eukaryota > Metazoa > Chordata > Actinopteri > Cypriniformes > Danionidae > Danio > Danio rerio. Next base: position 15,700,568 of record NC_141025.1, read on the forward strand.
GCTACGCTAAAATTGCTCCTGGCCAGAAACTGAGATCATCTAAATATTTATTAAAAAATGGAAAAGTCAACTTTTATCTCCAGGGGACTTGTAAAATGAGCCTATTGTCAACAAAGTGGAGTGATTCTTTCTATTTGAATGTGTCTTTCAATAAAATAAAACAAAATTAGTAGCTTTAAAAGTTCACCGATTCAACATGCCAGTTCATCATTAATATAAAAATAAGCAATTTAGTTATGTGGGAACAAACTATCTGACACAAATAAACAAGTGAATGCTTGATGTTGTTTTCCTCCTCCCCTAGTGTCTCTCTTTCCCTGTCTAGTCTTCTCCATCATGGATATAAAGGAATGACTGAGCAGAGAGTTCTCACCAGAGAGGACAGAGAAACAATAGGAAAAGCAGAGTCAGGAATCCCCAGGTGACTCACAACCTGCCCACCTGCCCGAAGAGAAGAGAACCAAAGAGAGACTCAAACAAGAGAGATATATAACAATGCCGTCCACATATATGTGTGTGTGTGTGTGTGTGTGTGTGCGCGTGTGTGTGTGTGTGCGCGCGTGTTTGTGTGTGTCAGATGAAAAGACAGCTCAGTGAAACTGCAGCTATTGATGTATGGGACATAATGTGAAAGTCTGCTTGCAGCATTACCAGCCAATTATATTTCAGTCCACATTTGCCAATGCTATACACTGTAGAAGTCCCATCTGGCTTAAAATATAAAAAATGTGTTTATCCAGGCCCATAAATAGGCAAAAAATATGCACAACTTCAAAAAAATAATGCAAAATCTTCTAAATATGCTAACTTTGCTTTCACACAGATTTAAGAGCAACAAACAAACACAAGTCCATAAAAAGAAGGTGTAAACGCAAAAAAAATAAATAAATAAAATTCATATGATAAGTTAGTCTACCTGTCAACCCCTTATTTGAGTTCTTCTGTATTTTAGCATTATTATATCCCATTTTAATATTTAAATATACCCATTTTAATATAACATTTTATAATAATTATAAAAATAAACATTTTCCTGTATTTCTCCAGTATTTTTTATCTTTCCATGAAAGGTGGCAGAAACATCTATACAGGGGGCCGATCATTTCTATACGTACATGTATTGTTCTGCCAAACCACCCATGGGCCCCCCCCTTGCTCTCAAATGTGATATAATTGCAAGGGATGATCAAGAAAATTAAGTGTTCATTATATTTTGGCCTAAAAGCACTTCTAAATTAATTTTAAAAAATGGCCACATTGCATTACTTTCTATTAGCGGCAGCATGAAATGAAAATTTACTTTTCTTATTTTTATATGTATATACGTTCCCAACACAGGCTCACTCTGAAAATTTAGCCCTATATACATTTCTGGAGATCGCAAATTATGTAGCGTGAGCTATTTATGTTTGCATTTCGTTTTTAAAACGAACACTATGGGAAGGTGGCTCGACGTTGCCAGATTTGTGACATGGAGCGGAGTTAACCGAGATGACAGGGTTCAAGTCAGGCGAAGAAAACTTCCAGAAAAAGGGGAGAACGAAAAGAAAAGTAAAAAAATTTATAATAATAAACAAGCAAATAACAGGGTAAGAATGTAGTAAAACCTGAACATGTGGTAAAAAGCAGGTGGCCGCAAGGGCTTTTCTTTTCTGGATTGCTTTTGAAAACACTGTCGATTAGGTTTAGGGAAGGGGGTGGGCTGGTCAATCGGTGCTTTTGAAAACCCTATCGGTTGGGTTTAGGAAAGGAGGAGAGTCGGTCAGTCAGTCAGTCGACAACAGCCTCTGATGAGTTTACACGAGAAGAGCAATTTGAGATCTGAAAAAGCCTACACAGTTCTCTGGTGAATTTGTGATAAAGCCTACAAAAAAAAAAACAAAAAAAACGTTGGACGTATTTGGCGCTCTCCAGAAATGTATATAGGGGTACACTGAAAAAAACGATGGTTACAAAATTGTTGCAAACAAATTTATATGTGTTGCATTTAAACAAACTAATTAAATTTAGTAATATTTAACTTAATGTTTTTTGTTTAAATTCAACCCAAATAAATAGTTTACAACCATTTATCTCAACAAAATTTAAAATCCAAGGAATCAACTTTGAATATTTTTTTTTAAATGTGCGTTTTCAGAATGAGCCTGGGTTGGTAGGTCTTGTTATAAATGATGTATCTGTGAACTTCATTATTTTGTAAAAATTCATTAGCCCTCATAATCTTTATTCAAATACTATAACCTTCCCTCCCTCTCAAAATTACTTAAAATTTTCTCAAAATTAATTCAAAATTTGGTCACATGGAACTGCATTTAGGGTGGGGCAATTGGTGTGCGCCTCATTTCTTCTCTGCTTTTGTCCAATCATCAGTCTTCCTCAGTTTTTATGCATCGCCCTGCACAAGTAGATAATTTATCATTCATTCATTCATTTTTTTTTTCCTTCGGCTTAGGCCGTTTGTTAATTAGGGATCGCCACAGTGGAATGAACCACCAGCTATTCCGACAAATATTAGCACATGTCTTTGGACTGTGGGAGAAACTGGAGCACCCAGAATAAACGCACGCAAAGACAGGAAGAACATGCAAACTCTACACATAAATGCCAACTGGCCCAGCTGGGACTTGAACCAACGACTTTCTTGCTTTGAGGCGACAGTGCTAACCACTGAGCCATCATGCTGCCCCGTAATTTATTATTTAAATGTTAAATTACTCTTTATACATGGTGACATAGTGAAGCATAATGAAGCAAAATCTACCATTAAATTCTTGTGCAAAGCGTGTGACACAAAGTTAATTATAAACACTCAACATTTCTGTTTTATTTTATTAATTTTAAATGTATCAAGCAGAAAAAAAATTCCTTCCGGTGCATTCAGTGCTTGAATTCACAAGGAATGCACCAAACGAACACGACGGCTCAACGGTTGGCACTGTAGCCTTACAGCAAAAAGGTTCTCGCTGGTTTGAGACCCTGCTGGGAACAGTTGACATTTCTGTGTGGGGTTTGCATGTTGGTGAGGATTTTCCCCAGGTGCTCTGGTATCCCCCAAAGTCCAAAGACATGTGGCATAAGTGAAATGAATGGATTAAATTGGCTGGAGTGTATGTGGGTGAATGAGTCTGTATGGGTGTTTCCCATTTCAATTCTGCAGCTGGAAGGGCATCAGCTGCATAAAACATATGCTGGAATAGTTGTCTTACTAATAAACTCCTAAGTCATTTTGGCCCAAATGATGCTCATGCATCTGATTTAGGTTTGCAAGAGTCATTTTTCATATGAAAGCAGTTAAAACATTCACAAAATTATTGTGTTGCAATAAACAGACCTCATTTTCAATATTATATTATAAAAATATTTATCTTGCACACTATTATCATTGGTCACCTGGGACTGTAGAGCAAGAAAAAAACTACAAAACACATCAGGGCACAAATTCAGCCATGAGATATAAACAAACATTTAACTGCAAAATGTTTCATGAATATTTGAATTCAGTAAGCCACTGACCCGTGCCATCACAGTGGTATCAGACAAGACATCCGGAAGGGTTGGAAACCCATTAAATGCTCACAGAATGAGGAAAGAGATAAGTATTGCAACAAACAAATTTAAGGAGTGCCACTCTTTGCATCTTTATAAACACACACACACACACACACACACACACACACACACACACACACACACACACACACACACACACACACACACACACACACACACACCTTTGGACAGCATTCATGAAGACACTTCAGTATGCATATTTGTTTACAGCCTGTCAGAGTTGTTTATCCTTCCTAAATTCAGACGTTCAACCCAAAAAAGCTAGATCACTATAATTACAAAACACTATGGTTCGGTTTCCTTAGCTTTATTAAAAATGATTGCACACTTCTTTCCTTCATTGTCAGATTTTAGCACATTTCACAGCATATCATCCTTTGCTGCTAATACTAATGTGGTACATTTCATGAGTAATCTTTATGAAGAAGATCTGTCATTGTATGACTTTGTCCTGTCCACTTATTGTATTCTATTTGTATTTTGAATTCAATTCACGTATTATTATGGAGGTCTTCATGTCTGGATTTTGACAGGTCCCAAAATGTATTTTGCACATTTGGACACTCAACATTTTTTATTTTTATAAAGATTAAATAGGGTGGCACGGTGGCTCAGTGGTTAGCACTGTCGCTGGTTCGAGTCCCAGCTGGTCCAGTTGGCATTTCTGTATGGAGTTTGAATGTTCTCCTTGTGTTTGCGTGTGGGTTTTCTTCCAGGTGCTTCGGTTTCCCTTATAGTCCAAAGACTGTGCCATAGGTGAATTAGATTAAAGAGCCCATATTATACATGAAATAGGGTCATATCTTGGTTGTAAGGGTCTCCAACAACAGTTTAATATGCATGCAAGGTCAAAAAACACTTTCATGGTCTTATAATCTGCATTTATTTTTACCTAATTATCCCAGCGACTCCCGTATGAATCGTCCAGTGATTCATTTGTTCCCAAACCCCTCCTTAGCGCGAAGTTAATCTGCGCTGATTGGACCAATGACAGTCTGTTGCGATTGGTCGACTGCCTTCAGTCAGAGAGTGAAATGCCAAACAGCTAATCAGCAATATAAACGTAATCACAGTTCATACACGCTCGATAGTGTAGGCATGGATTTTAGCTGCCAGTGGGTCAATGTAAATACAGACTATGGACTTACAAATACAGACGACTAACTATTTTATTGAGCAAAAACTCCAAAAACAGTTGAAGAGATCTCCTAGCTTCTCACTCTGCTCTTTTCACAGACACACACACACATATTGCACACACACACACACACACACACACACACACACACACGCACACACACACACACACACACACACACACACACACACACACACACACAAACACACACATCTCCGGACGACAGCGCGCGCACACGCACACACAGAAACACACACTACTCCTCGTCCACGTAGCTCCGTTAACAAAGCAGCACGCGTCGCGTTTTTAACGTGACTTTGCACGCGATAAGAGAATATAGCCAGTTACCTGATACAGTACACGCGGTTACAAGTAACAAATCACAACTAAATACATTTGCAAGCTAGAGTCAACGAGGCAACTTTAATCGCACGTACTTACACTTGAGAAATGGAGGAAGAAAAATCCATCCTGACGTCCATCAGTAAGTTACTCTTTACTGATCCTTCCTTTAACAAACGCTGATGAAGTATTCTTTGTAGCATGTAGTTTCCAGTAGTTTCCAACTGCTTGGTTATAATGCTGAGGTTTCATCTTTGGGTAGAGACTCAATATATCCATCTGCAGTGTGACTTCAATCGACCGGCATGTTTGTGTGTGTGTGTGTGTGTGTGTTTGTGCGTGTGTGTGTGTGTGTGTGTCTGGGTTTCTATGTCAGAAGGCGGGGCCTCAGGTTTGAAATCTCCCGGGTTTGCGCGTGCACGTGAATAACTTGGTTTCGTTCGTACGTCATGGCGAAACACCTAATGAATCGGTATCAAGGCGACTCGTTTGAAGCACTATGAGTCGACTCTTTTATAGATGAATCAACCGTTTTAAACACTGTACACTAACAGATTTAAGCCTTAGCTGGATACTTCACTTCACTTAGAGCTGTGTTACACACTACATGGAGGGGAATTTTCAAAAACCCATAATATGGGCTCTTTAACTAAACTGGACGCATTGTATGAGTCTGTGTGAATGTGATTGTGTATGGGTGTTTCCCAATACTGGGTCGTGACTGAAAGGGTATTCACTGCCTAAAACATAAGATGGAATAGTTGGCAGTTCATTCAGCTGTGGCGACCCCTGATAAATAAGGGACTAAGCTGAAAGAAAATAAATGAATGAATAGAATTAGATGCAAACAAACTCTGCTAGTCTTCGTAATAAATGTGTGCTTGGGAGTATATCCCCTATCCCCATTGTTTGATATGCTTTTCTCCAAAATGCTATGGCATTTAAGTTATTTAAGGCAATCAAAACACTTCAGGCTACAAAACAGTTTTGAATGCACTTGTCAGTTTTGACATTTTGCTTCCATATCATCTTCTTTTGTACTAGTGGAAAGAAAACATCCTGTAGATTTCAATTACAATAAATATCTTTACTGGCAATTTCCTCAAGATGAGTTTCTCGTTCACTGAGCCAGATATATCTCCTTCGGTAGCACCAAACTTTCCTGTTTTATTTCTGTTTACACTCCAATAATTCGATAAAGGCATTTGTTCATTTATCTTATTTATATTTAAAATGAACATTTTCTTTCATACTGTATGAATGCCAGTTTGTTTTGTTGACAAATCATTATTTTCATGCACTAAAAACTTGGAGCTTTCTCAAATTATCTTCAGTAACATACCTTCTTTCGGATTAGTGAAATGAAACATCTATAATACACAGCTAAGTGCTTATTTATAATGTATTCAATTACAATACATAAGCTGAGTTTGCATGTTCTCCCTGCATTCGCGTGGGTTTCCTCAGGGTGCTCCGGTTTCCCCCACAGTCCAAAGACATGCGGTACAGGTGAATTGGGTAGGCTAAAGTTATCCGTAGTGTATGTGTGTGTGTGAATGTATGTGTGGAGGTTTCCCAGAGATGGGTTGCAGCTGGAAGAGTATCCACTGCGTAAAAATGTGCTGGATAAGTTGGCGGTTCATTCCACTATGGCGACCCCAGATTAATAAAGAGAGCTTCTTCCATACTGTACAACTCAGGGGAAACAGGCCATTAGATACGTGGAACACCATCTTTAGGACATGATGGCAACAAAATTACTAACTCAGATGAAGCCTCATTGTATTGAACATTCAATAATTAAAAAAAAAAAAACATCGTCATTAACATAAGATTGACCATTAGCAAGTAAATTCAAATTGATATACTTGAAGTCACTGGATTTACACTCATCGGCCACTTTATTAGGTATCCTTGTCCAACTGCTTGTTAATGCAAATTTCTAATCAGCCAATCACATAGCAGCAACTCAATTAATTTAGTCATGTAGACATGGTCGAGACAATCTGCTGCAGTTTAAACTGAACATCAAAATGGGGAAGCAAGGTGATTTAAGCGAATTTGAACGTGACATGGTTGTTGGTCCCCGAGTATTTCAGAAACTGCTGATCTACTGGGATTTTCATGCACAACAATCTTTAGGGTTTATAGAGAATGGTCTGAAAAAGCGATAATATCCAGTGGCCGGCAGTTATGCAAATGCCTTGTTAGTGCCAGAGGTCAGAGGAGAATGGCCAGACTGGTTCCAGCTGATTGAAAGGTAACAGTAACTTAATTAACCACAACCAAGGTATGCAGAAGAGCATCTCTGAACGCACAACATGTCTAACCTTGAGGCGGATGGGCTACAGCAACAGAAGACCAACTCTTTTTATCCACTTCAAATGTTCACTTCTGCATGGCAATTTAAGTGTCGTGCTGACTTTAATTCAAGTGACCTTTTGGGGAGTTATCTGACTGAACACAGCCGTTCTTTACAGTGTAAGTCTTGAGAGATCCTACTTCAGGAAAGAACTCTCACTTTTCAGGACCGAATATGTGAAGTTCTGTTAAAGTAGTTTATAATGAACTAAGCTTGCTTTAAAGCTTTAAAGAAACCTCATGAGAGACAGAGGCAGAGGAACACAGCTAGAGATAATCATTCACAACAGATGTGAAACGCGAACCCAAAGCTAATACAAACAAACATGAGGATATTGCTGAGAGCAAACAGACACAAATCGAACATCAACAGAGCTACAAATGTTCAACAAAGTCAAGGGAAGTCCTCCCCATGGCACGCCACACTATCAAAAACACATGACCCATTGAGGAAATTAGGCCAGCTTTTCCAGAAACAGATATATTGTGATATCCCAATGGGATTCTGCACAGATTAGCAGCCGTTTCACTGCAGTGAGCTTCCTAGATCAATGACTTTATTGATCTTGAGAGGTTTGATCAATATGTGTAGTGATTGGCTAAGGAAAAAGCAGTTTGACCATAAAAAATACACATTTAAGTGAGTTTCCAGCAAAGTCTAGGCTAATTTTTTTGCCTTCACTTACAGATAAAATGCTACACAGTTGGACGCAGTCACTGCCACTTAGAGCCTGTTTGATCTCAGTGAACATCACATTCTGAATAGACACTCCAGTAGAGGACACTGAAGATAGTTGTAAAAGGTTGAGTTTTAACAATGTCAGATCAACCTCTTTGAAATTAGTTGCAGGGATAAAATCTCTATCATGCACAATCTACATCATAAGTCTTAAACCCAATTCCTGGAGGGCCGCAGCTCTGTACAGATTTGCCCCAAGCCTAATCAAACACAGCTGATCCAACTGCTCATGGTGTTTAAGTGTACTGGACACAAGTGCTGCATCTCAATCCGCATACTATTCATCCTAAATAGTAGTTGGAAATAGAATAAGTATGTCCCAAACCATAGTATGCTGAAAAGAATACGCCAAAGGTTTTCGGATGGTCTACTATTTCTGGTAAAAATTTGAAGTGTAGAAGCATCCATACTATTTTGCCCACAATAAATTGCGCATTAGACATGAGTTTGATTTTTCAGTTTTATTAGTGTCCCAGATGCATTTTTAGTTGCTGTTCACTATGACAAACTATATACTTTTACAAATCACCATAATCACCCTACGCATCAAAACACATCAAACAGATGTGCAAAAATTCTGCTGATGTTATGTAGTTTAAACCTGGCATTGGCATGAATGTCACAAATGTTACAAACGTCAAAGCAAAAATGGTTAATTATGTACCCTAATCTTCTACAGTCTCCCTCCTGCTTCACTCTTTTCAAAGAACCCAATTTTTTTCATAATGTGAAGATCATTTTTTCTAGATAGGTGGATGGATAGATGGATGGATGGATGGATGGACGGATAGACAGACAGACAGACAGACAGATGATAGACGGATAGATAGATAGAACTAAGAGACAGTAAAATTAGTGCAAAACAAATTAACAAAAGTTTTTATAACCCCATTTACATCCTCTTAGAAGAAATACAAGGCTTGCTAAAGGAGGCGGAGTTCCAGAACACACCCACTTATTGCATAATCCCCACAGACCAATAATACTGCACCACAAAGGTGTTTAGGAGCGAAAACAAACTCACCCCCAAAATTTTGTTTTGGGGAGCTGTATCGAACTGCCAAAACAAACTCAAAACAAACATAGTTTTGGCCAGAATAAATTTTAAATTATGACATTTCAGATAGTTCTTCTGTTTTGTTTAAAGTATATGAGGCTTTTATGCTCGAATGACGCAATCCATATTTGAACCAACACCATAATGTCTTTTTTTCTAATATTGCTATCAAAAAAAATAAATAAATTAAAAAAAAAATAAAATTAGGAGATGAACAAGTCAACAAAAGCTTTTATGAACATCTTTACATCTTCTAAAAATAAATAAAATGCATGTTAGTGGGCGGAGTTCCAGAACACGCCCACTTATTGCATAATCACCACAGTCTTTAGGAGCCTAAACAAACTCCCTTATAATTTTGATTTGGTGGGCTGTACCAGACTGCCCAAACAAACACAAAACAAACATAGTTTTGGCCAGATTATGTTTGAAAATATGTAATTTTAGATAGTTCTTCGATTAAGTTTGAAGGATATGGGCCTTTATGCTCATGTAGACTATGCGTGTTTAAGCCAACTCCATAACGTCAATGAAAAGATAGACAGATGGATGGATGGATGGATGGACGGACGGACGTACAGACGATTTAGTATATTGACAGACAGACAGACAGACAGACAGACAGACAGACAGACAGACAGACAGACAGACAGACAGACAGACAGACAGACAGACAGACAGACAGATAGATAGATAGATAGATAGATAGATAGATAGATAGATAGATAGATAGATAGATAGATAGATAGATAGATAGATAGATCGATCGATCGATCGATCGATTGATCGATCAAAAAAGTTGGCCAAAACTAAAATTGGTGGGAAAAAACAAATCAACAAGTTTTATAAACCCCTCTACATCCTCTTAAAATATGTTTTCTTTAATATTTACACTGATTAAAGCGATATTCTGACATTTACCACAGAGGGGAGAACATTTCCAATCGTGTTATTCTTAGGCCGTACTCTAAGGGCTGAACTAAAACAGTTCAGGCTGATTTCCTCCGGATGGACCTTTTATGAGTGTGTACACACACACACCAACATCCCGGTTCAAAGATTCTGACTCACTGCTCATTTCTGCCAAGCTTACACTACAGCTATTGTGAAGTGTAAACTCCTGGGGGCAAGATACTTCTCTCTCACACACACACATAGACACGATTATCTCATTCTGCATCACATCATTATCCCTAATGCATACAGTATGAGCTTTTCAACAGCCTGAGCCACCGTGAAATCCAGAAGTGGAGAGCACCTGCTGACAAACACACTCATGCAGAATCTTTGAGAGGGGGAGGGCAACTCTGGGATACTGGAAGAAAGGAAGTAAAGCACCCAGAAGATTTAGTTACGAGCAACCTGAGAACTGTGGGGGATGGATGTGAGACAGAAAGAGAGAGAGAGAGAGAGAGATTAAAGGAGAGAAAGGAGTGTCTGACAAATGGAGTGAGTAAGGGAGGATAGGTAGGCCAGTAATAGGGAACAAAAAGAGTGCAAGAAGGTAGTGATTATATTAAAGTGGACAAGAGAAATACATTTATTAAAAAGAGAGAGGGAGGAAGAGAGAATCGCAGCGGTAAAATAATAGTTCTTTAATGGTTCTTTGAAGCACTTTCTTGTCAAGATTCATTTTTCACTAAATAGTGTTTTCTGAGGTTGTGTGGTTCTTCGAGACTTCATATTGGCAAATGTACTGTAGGTGTTAGTATGAAAACAGGATAAAGTGAAGCCCTCTAGGGTTCTATACATTTTTTTATGAACTATTAAAGTTTTGCAGATAAAATTAGTGCTATGGAAAATTCTCCCATACAACTGAAATAATTGGTGTTGAAATAATTGTGTGTGTATATGTTCTATGTAATAATAATTTGCAGTCTGTTGTCCATGGATGGATGGATGGATGGATGGATGGAAGGATGGATGGATGGGTGTGAGGTTGGATGGATAAAAAAGACTGAAAGAGCAATAGATAAAGAACTGACTATTAATAGATGGATGGATGGGGGGGTGAGTGGGTGGCTGGTTGAGTGGGTGAATTGGTGGATAAAACAATCTAAAAGTGCAATAGATAAAGAACTGAACATTAATGGATGGATGAATGGATGGATGGATGGATGGATGGATGGATGGATGGATGGATGGATGGATGGATAGATGGATGGATGGGTGAGTGAGTGAGTGGATGAGTGGGTGGATGGATGGATAAAAAGGCTGAAAGAACAAAAGATAAAGAACTGAACATTAATAGATTGATGGGTGAATGGTGGATGGATTATTGGATGGATGGATGGATGGATGGATGGATGGATAAAGACTGAAAGAGCAACAGATAAGGAACTGAACATTAATAGATTGAAAGATAAATGGTCGGTGGGAGGGTGCGTGGGTGGATGGATGGATGGATGGATGGATAGATGGATAAATGGATGATGAATAAAAAGACTGAAAGAACAATAGATAAAGTACTGAACATTAATGGATGGATGGATGGGTGGATGGGTGGGTGGGTGGATGGATGAGTGGGTAGATGGTTGGATAAAAAAAAGAATGAAAGAACAATATAACAATAGTTCTGAACATAGATGGATAGATGGATGGACGGATGGATGGATGGATGGATGGATGGATGGATGGATGGATGGATGGATAGATAAAAAGACAAATAACAATAGGTAATGGACTGAACATAATCGATGGATGGACTAATGGCAGATGGATGGATGAATTGATGGGTGGATGAGTGGGTGGATGGATGGATGGATGGATGGATGGGTGGATGAGTGGGTGGATGGGTAGAAAAGACTTAAATAACGACAGATATAGAGCTGATGAATAGATGGATAGATAAACAGATAATAAATATATTCAAATAAATACATCAATAAAACACTGCATTTCTAAAAAAAAAAAAAAAAAAAAAAAAAAAGGATGATTTAATGGCAACAGATTGCTACCAATATTTCCAGCAGAATTCATCTCTAGGTTGTAGTGTGCCCCAGAATTAATAACAAATAATGAAAGTTTTTTTTGTCTTTTTAATAAATGTGTTAGCCTTTAGGTTATCTGACTGTATAATAATTAATTCCAAAACAATGACAATCATTGCATTCAAAACATACAGTCTCTCACTTCTTCCAATTGATATGATTTCATGGTTCTGATGACATCATTCTGAACGCTAATGCTGCGGCTGAAAACATATTCTCATGGTAACTACTTTTCTATAAGGTAAATGGAACAGTGCACTATAAAGGGGATAAGCGATTCAGACAGTGTAAAAATGTTTTCCATTGCATAAGTGTGACATGAACATGAGCTGCAGCACACACACAGTCTGCTCCAGTTTTGACACACAACATGAGACATATAGCGGATCATATGTGCCAGTTGGCTCAGACTACAAGATGCATTACTACCAATTGAATTCTACACAGAATGGTAAAGGGGTTACGGGATATGGATGACATTAAGAGGAGAAATGATTAGACAGACTCGGCATAACTATTCGACTGAATCTGTTACAAGCTATGAAATTCAGCTTTACTGAGTGGCTCAGTGGTTCTGGTTGAGTTGTGATAAATACAAAAAAAAGCTACTGGCTATTTAAAAAAGGGGAGAAGTCATTCAATTTATTCCTCCCTGACTTCCTGCTTTGATGGAAATTAAGTTAAAGGTGCCATAGATTGAAAATTTGGATATAAATCAAGGCACAGCTGAAAAATAAGAATGAGCCTTGAACACCATTGTTTCCTCATAATATTTCCTAATGAGATTACACCGTTCATGAATACATTTAAGAAAATGTTTTTTATCGGAGTAAGTCAGGATTGTCAACCTGAGTAAATTATGATGTGCACAAAAAAAGGAAAATAAATAGACAAAACCTCAACACAATGATCCACTACAACCTCCATTGTGGTATTGTTAGTTACAACTGTACAGTTAACAGTTAACCATTAACAGGTCGATGAATAACAATACTCTTCAAAACTTTAAATCTTTAGATAAATTTAGGCCCAATCCCAATTGAGTGAGAAACCGGTCTTGGGCTGCAGGGTGATATGGCATTGAATGAAAAAGGGATTCGAACCTGCAACTTCAAGATCATGGGCTGATGTTCAGACCACTAGGCCACTGATACTTCCTTAGTTTAAAATGTACACAATAAAATTGTGTTTTATTGTACACATGTTTGTAATGAGGCAACAAACATGTTATGTGTGTATTTGTGAGTGTGTGTGTTTGTGAGTGTGTGTGTGTGTGTGTGTGTGTGTGTGTGTGTGTGTGTGTGTGTGTGTGTGTTTGTGTGTGTGTGTGTGTGTGTGTGTGTGTGTGTGTGAGAGCATCAAGCACTCACAAGGGCTGCAGAGCTCATTAATATTCATGACCCTTCCAAATGTGGCCAAAACCACGCAAATATATTAGGACTGTTTCTGAACCAGTTAGCATTTCTGTGTGGAGTTTGCATGTTTGTGTGGGTTTCCTCCGGGTGCTTCAGTTTACCTCACAGTCCAAAGACAGACACGGTAGACTAAAAACTCAACTATTTAGTCTCCACTTCACTTCCTAATCTGCAATTGCCTCTCTGGATATCACACTAACTGTACCCCAAAAAAAAAAAAATACTAATACTACTAATACTTTCCTTCTTAGACTTTACAGGCCTGAAACTTGCCTATAGCACTTATTCATTGTTGCTCTTATAGTTGTGTAAATTGCTTCCTTGTCCTCATTTGTAAGTCGCTTTGGATAAAAGCGTCTGCTAAATGACAATGTAAATGTAGGTGAATTGGGTGAACTAAATTGGCCGTAGTGTATGTTTGTCTGTGTGAGTGAGTGTGTATTGGTGTTTCGCAGTACTGGGTTGTGGCTGGAAGGGCATCTGCTGCATAAAACATATGCTAGAATAGTTGGTGGTTCACTTCGCTGTGGCAAACTCTGAAATAGAGACTAAGCTGAAGAAAAATAAATGAATGAATGAATTAATCATATTGAATTACATTCAATTTGTATTAATTTGACTACCACAAAATACGATAGAAAACAATGTTATATATAGCTTATAGGTATGATTTTTTTTTCTAGATATTTATTGGTGGTCCCTGTATTTCCTGGGGCCTTAACGCCCCATTCACACGGGGCGTGAGCGTCAACACTTGACTGAAGGCATGTCTGAAGTTGGGGCTGATGCGATCGTCATGGCAGCATCAGCCAAAGAAATTCAGTCAGCAAAAGGCCACTGTCTAGCTGTTGTATTTGCATACAGCGATCTGATTGGCTGACGCTTCCGTCGGCGCTTGAAAAGTTGAGCCAGTCCCAACTTCTGCAGCAAGCAACGTCTCTGAAGCGGCACCAACGGATCCACAATGCAGTTCGGCAACACCTGACGTCACCCATTCAAAGTTAATATAAAGCGTTGACGCTGACGCCCCGTGTGAATGGTGCTTAAGTGGCCGCTTACCTTGCTTATTGCTTAAATTCACCCCTTCCAAGAGGGTTAACAAAGTTAAAAATGTTGTGTCTTTCAAAGCACTTCAGGGAACTTTATATACGGCTTGATGCTGTATGAGCTAAAGCAGGGATTCTCAACCGGTGGGCAACGGCCCACTAGTGGGCCTCAGCGATCCTGCAGGTGGGCCGCAAGATGACTTAAATATTTGACAATAATTATTTAATTTGATAATTGAATATGTCATAATAAAATGATGCTAGTAATGGCATTTTCCTTTTTCTGTGATTGAACAGGCTAATTCGGACTGTGCAAACACAGCCTCACGGTTAATTACAGTCATACCTGTGGCTTAAATTTCCAATCGCTGCGCCTCAACTAGGACTGCACTCTTAGTTGTATAAAGCAAACGTACACGCAAATGTAAAGGTAATGATGATTAGAGTTATAATAACCAGACTGTGCATGCTTCACATCTGCAACTCGTACTGTATTGCACAAGTTCATTGATTTCGTTGATTCCCAAACTATGTGTGCTCTTTTTGTGTGAACACTTTCAAATCTCCTCATAGTCAGGGCCAGTGGAAGCTGAAGTGGCGCTCTAGGCAAAGGACGATCACGCCACCCTCAACCCAAAAGTGAAAATGAAAGTGACCCGTTCGCGGCCGCCTAGGATGCCCCAGCCTTGCTCATAGTTGTCCAAATTGTTGTCCTGCGAGTGTTTTATAACACACGCGTACCTGTACAGAAGGATCTAGCGAGACTCTGTGGTGTTTCAGTAGTGAACAGCTGTTCACTATTCCTGTCAGCAAACTCCAATAACGTCCAGCTTCAAACCCTTCAAAACCATGACTTCAGATCCATGTGTTTCAACAGATTTAGAGTTTTTTTTTCTTGTATTTTACATTAAGGGTTGGGTTGTTGATTTTAATAGATATAAATCAATGGATGAATAGAAGTCAGTCTAATTCAAAGCAGCAGTTTTTTTGCCATCTCCTGTCGCTAGTCCTGTCAGGTTCCTTTAATAAAGAAAAGGCCTAAATACTCTGCAGTTGTATAACTGATATAAAGAATTCAGGAGCTTTGAACCTGTCTGTGTGTTTTTATTTTTTAATATAAATAAAAAAATAATTATTAATAATAATAATAATATATATATATATATATATATATATATATATATATATATATATATATATATATATATATATATATACTTTTCATTGGAGATATTTCGATATAGAAATGGTTGTCATTAGACCACATATATATATATATATATATATATATATATATATATATATATATATATATATATATATATATATATATATATATATATATGGTCTAATGACAACAGAGAGAGTTTTAAATGTACATTCACCTCCCTTGGACATTGTTCACATGCTAACGTAATTTATTCATACATTTTCCTTCGGCTTAGTTCCTTATTTATTATGGTTGCCACAATGGAAGGAACCTACCAACTATTCTGGAATATAATTTATGCTGTGAGGGCATCCTAGCCACAACCCAGTACTGGGAAACACCCATACACTCTCATATTCACACACACTACGGCCGATTTTGTTTACCCAATTCACCTATAGCGCATGTATTTGGACTGTAGCGAAAACGGGAGCCGCCACATGCTAACTTGTATTCAGTACAAAAAAACTGAACTTGACATGGCACAAAAACTAGATTTGCTGGTTGGCATTCTAAGATTGATTATGTTAAAGTGTGCCAGCACCGGTGTGGTCACTGCAAATCGCGTTTAAGCAACCATGTCTCACCAAAGTCTGAGTAAATATGTGTGTTTACAAAGCAAAGAAATAGACATGCTGAAAATAAATTGCTATTGGCTTGTTCCCAAAGTGCTTCTTTTTCCCACACATACTGTAGAAGAGATCAGTGCCAGTGAGGATTTGGAATTAGATGACTCAAATTTTCCTTTTTAAAGATCCTCTCGGGTTGATTAGCTCAGCGTGTGTGCTTGAGTGTAAGCCACTAGGGCAGTAAACAGGTTGATTCAATGTACATCCAAACCCTAGGGTACGATAACGGAGGTTTGTCTTATTCTCACAAACACGGAAAAGACGCGCGCTCTCACTTTAGTAAACACAAAAGCTCTCAAAGCACCGAAATGATTCAATTTTCCTACGGTCAGCTGTGGAGAAACTGCAGCAGGCTGGTGTGAATATGCTGCAGTACACTGGCTGCTGTTTTATTGGTAATGTCTCATTTTCCATACCATCCCTGGTGACAGCAAGGCAAAAACACAATTACAGGAGCTGCAAGGGATGCGGGACCCACACAGAAAACAACAGAAGCAAGGCGTCTGATTTAAAGGTGGAACAATGAAAGAAAATAACAGCTGCTGCGTTGTGTTTTTTAAACCCTTATCTGTTTTATTTTCCCCTTCATTTCCTTCATTTTATTTCAATTCGCATTCTATAATGTCTGGGCATCGGCGTGATGACTTTCTGTTTCCTTTTGCCTATTTTCGCTTTTCAGACTCATTAAAAATCATTTTAGAAGCAGCACACACACAAATGTATGCACGCATACACGCAAACACACACACACACACACACACACACAGCAAACCATTTAAAACATGACATTTTTAGTCACATATATTTATAGCTCATCTATTCACTCAAATTCTTTCAGCTTGGTGCATCATTTATCAGGGGCCGCCACAGCGGAATGAATCACCAACTCATTCATTCATTCATTTTCTTTTCGGCTTAATCACTTTATTAATCCGGGGTCACCACAGTGGAATGAACTGCCAACTTAACTAGCATTTGTTTCATGCAGCGGATGCCCTTCCAGCTGCAACCCATCACTGGGAAACACATACACTCATTCACACACACATACACTACGGACAATTTTGCCTACCCAATTCACCTGTACACTTCATGTCTTTGGACTGTGGGGGAAACGGGAGCACCCAGAGGAAACCCACGCTAACGCTGGGAGAACATGAACGACCAACTATTCCAGCAGATGCCCTTCCACCCGCAACCCATTACTGGGAAACACCCATACACATATTTTCTATAGGATGCTAATGTTATACAATATTATATTTGTGCATATATAGATTATGTATATACAGTACTGAAGCCAACACACATACATACACTCATACATACACACATACAAACACTGCAGCCAATTTCATTTACTCAATTCACCTATACTTTATGACTTTGGACTGTGGAGGAAACCGGAGCAGCTGGAGGAAACCCAAGCAAACACTGAGAGAACATGCAACCTCTACATAGAAATGCCAACTGAGCAAGCCGGGACTCGAACCAGCAACTTTCTTTGTGTGATATTTGTGCATTTACATTAGATTAGCAAGTACTGGAGCTAAATTTGGATCTAATTTATAAAAATAACTTACGATAATAGTCCAAAAATGAGTACATCCAAATTTTGTGTCAGTGAAAAATACAAAATTAAAGAGTAAAAGAGAAACAAAAAACATATGTGAATTTTTTTATTTTATTTTGTAGTTTGTGGGCAATATTTCACTTGAATTTAAATGCATTTTATTTTCATTTTTTAAAGATGTTTGGTAACTAAAATATTAAATACGCTATTGCTGCAGATTTGTCGGCTGCACATCCATGATGCGAAACCCCCGTTTCATCAAATCCCAAAGGTGCTCTATTGGATTAAGATCTGGTGACTGTGGAGGCCATTTGAGTACGCTGAACTCATTGTCATGTTCAAGAAACCAGTCTGAGATGATTCGTGCTTTATGACATGGCGCTTTATCCTGCTGGAAGTAGCCATCAGAAGATGGGTACACTGTGGTCATAAAGGGATGGACATGGTCAGCAACAATACCCAGGTAGGCTTTGGTGTAGACACAATGCTCAATTGGTACTAATGGGCACAAAGTGTGGCAAGAAAATATCCCCTACACCATTACACCACCACCAGCAGCCTGACCTGTTGATACAAGGTAAGATAGATCTATACTTTCAAGTTGTTGGTGCCAAATTCTCACTCTAACAACTAAATGTTGCAGCAGAAATCAAGACAGTTCAGACCAGGCAACGTTTTTCTAATCTTCTATTGTCCAATTTTGGTGAGCCTGTGCGAATTCTAGCCTTAGTTTTCTGTTCTCAGCTGACAGAAATGGCACCCGGTGTGGTCTTCTAGTGCTGTAGCCCATCTGCCTCAAGGTTTGACGTGTTGTGCGTTTAAAGATGCTCTTCTGCAAATGTCTATTGCAATGAGTTACGGTTGCCTTTCTATCAGCTGGAACCAGTCTGGCCATTCTCCTATGACCTCTGCATCAACAAGGCATTTGTGCCTACAGAACTGCTGCTCACTTGATATTTCCTCTTTTTCGGACCATTCTCTGTGAACTCTAGAGACGGTTGTGCGTGAAGTAGATTAGCAACTTCTGAAATACTCAGACCAGCCCGTCTGGCACAAACAACCCTGCCACGTTTAAAGTCACTAAAATCACATTTCTTCCCCTTTCTGATGCTCGGTTGGAACTGCAGCAGATCGTCTTGATCATGTCCACATGCCTAAATGCTGTTGATTAGAAATTTGCGTTAACGACCAGTTGGACAGGTGTACCTAATAAAGTGGCCGGTGAGTGTACTTTGTAGAAGTTCTGTGAATTAAACTGCACAACCCAAAAGACAATACTAATAATACAAAAAAAAAAGAGTTGGCTCACCATAGAACAAAAATGAGCAGTATTTTTAGAGCACTGCAAAATACAAGCCTACACAGAAAAAAAAAAGTAAAAAAACTTTGGGGTTGACATTTGCATGTAATTGCTCATAAATATATATTAATGTTTTTATTGTTTGCTTTAGTTTCCACTTATTTAAAAGTCCCACTGTCTTCTTGTATGTATGTACCCTGAGCTCCTAAAAACCACAACAAATTCTTTGCGTGTTTGCGCACACTTTGGCGAATAAAACTCATTCTGATTTTGATATCTAATATTGTTGCTTAGTCATGTACAATTTTAAGAAAATTTTGAACAGAAGACTAACAGATTAGAGAAATAAATCATTCTAAACAAATCAGGATTCAACTAAAGGTAACACTTTATTTTGATGGTCCATTTGAGTATTAGTAGACTGTCTGCTTAATATCTGTTGATACTGCTCCTTCAACAGACATTTAACTGACTATAAGAAACTTTGCAAGTACAAGTCAACTTACACTAACCCTAACCCCAACCTAACAGTCTACTTATAATCTAATGAGAATTAGTTGGTATGCAGATGCAATGTAACCTAAATTCAACAAGTGGACCATCGAAATAAAGAATGACCCAACTAAATTTTTTTAATTTTTTTTTTTATCATATTTTACGGCAGAATCAACAAAGGAACATATTGCAGCACATCTTACAATTCAAGCCAAAGCTGAAGAAAAGAAGGAGTTAGCTTGCGGCTTTAAAACAGCATTATCCTCCAAAGAGACTGTGCAGTATGTTTGTTCTTTTCATTTTACAGAAAACAAAGTGAAAGAACTGAATAGCGATCCGGTGGTCTGCTACTGGGTTGATGCCAAATCTCCGCAAACCAAGCAATGAAGGAGCCAGCATCATGTATTCAGGTCTTAAACTAAATGTGAGGAGCTTTCAGGCATGAGAATCATGAAGAATCTAATTATTCCGTTTTTGATTATACTCACTCTAAACGATTCCATTAATGATTCTTTTAGAACTTGAAAGGAATAAATATCTGATGAAAAGAAATTGAATTCTGAAAGGAAAGATCATTGCAACAACAAATAAATGCATTACAAATCTCTCTCTCTCTCTCTTTCTCTCTCTCTCTCACACACACACACACACACACACACACACACACACACACATTGTTTTTGATTCAATGGGAGGCAAGATTTTGTATAAGATTTGTGTAAAAGTGATACACAAAGAAAAATGACAATGTGTTGATATACCATGGAGAGAACATTTCAATGTTGATAGTGATGATATGCCTGTTTGGAGTTCAGTTTACAAGCCATCATTGACTAAAAGTGTTGGAGATCTTCAGTGGCGAGTGTTAAAGAGTATTATTGCAGTCAATGCTTTAATTTCAATAATGAATTCAACTGTGCATGATAAATGTCCTTTTTGTGATGAAAGAGAGAAAATTTTTCATTGTTTTATGCATTGTGAAAGACTGGAGTCTTTATTCAATTTATTGGGGGTTATTTTCCTTTCCATTGATGAGATGTTTAGAAAAACTGTGTTTGAGTTTGGTTTTAAATATGGAAAGAAAGAAAAAGCAAAAGGGCGTCTGTTAAATTTTATATTAGGTCAAGCAAAAATAGCAATATACATGAGTAGGAGGCACAAGATTTTGTATGAGACCAATCATAAAGTTGAACTGATTTTTAAAGGGCTCATAAGAGCAAGAATAAGGCATGATTTTAATTTTTATTTGTCAATGAATATGTTGGACAAGTTTGAAGGCATGTGGAGTGTAAAAAATATGTTGTGTTGAGTTGAAAATAATGTATTGATTTTTGATGAAAATATTGTGTGATTTGGAAATGTGTTTGTTTAAATCAATGAAACATGTAGTTTAAAATTTTGTATTAAATAAAGGTGTATTAAAATTTCACACACACACACACACACACACACACACACACACACACACACACACACACACACACACAAGAAAGAAAGAAAGAAAGAAAGAAAGAAAGAAAGAAAGAAAGAAAGAAAGAAAGAAAGAAAGAAAGAAAGAAAGAAAGAAAGAAAGAAAAAAAGAAAGTTGTTTTAAAGAAGGTTCATTTTTACCTGGCGGTATCAGTGTTTTGTTACATTTCAGCCCTGAGCAAAAAAAAAAACAGAGAGAAGAAGCTGGAAATCTGTCTGAGAGTAAAGAGCAGTAGTAGACGTGGGATTATGAGGGTCACACTGGATTTATATCAAATGTCCAACGGAAAAAAAAAAAACAGGTTTTTCAAGAGGTGACAATGGGGTAAAGGGAGAGAATGAAAGAGTGAGCGAGTGAGTGAGTGCGGGAGGTGTGATGGCAGTGAAGTGAAAAACACAGAAACAGAAAGGTAAGCGCTACAGTCCAATCTCAGGAGATGACTTTGCTGGCCAACCTTCAAAGCACTTCAAAATTGAAAACGTGAATTGAGCGTGATGGGAGAAAGTGAGAGAGAGAGCGGGGGGATGATGGAGGGAGGGTGAACTTAGCTGTGGATGTGGATGAGCTTCTGCATTTGAATTTGAAATTGGACACACA